>NC_134571.1:18427616-18702616 GCF_050947875.1 Dermacentor variabilis
CGATAGCAAATTAGTAGATAGCTGTACGAAGTAAGGATAACGGTAGGTTTGGTGCACCCTACTTGGTTAATAGTAGGTTTGGTGCACTTTGGCGCACTCTCGTATGTCGCTTCCGCGTTAGCTGGACCCACGTACAGTTAGAACACCGTCAGAGGAGTTCAAGCAGAAGGCTAAACCTTGCTATCGTTGTTACTGCTTCGCCCTTCGGGCAAAACTGCCAATTTTCCGGCGACAAGCGCGAAGCCGTCCAAACATGGCGTACATCGCAGCCCAATAGTCACCCGCCCGAGCCTAGCTATAGCCGAACGCGCGCGTGTTTACACAATCTTCTTTATCCTCCTCCCTGCGCTGTACGACGATTTCCAACAAAGGGTACGGCTACTCAGGAGAACAACAACAGCCACAAATGGTATGGGGAACATTGCTTTATATTCAAGGTATGACGAATAAGCAACACACCAGTTCTTTACGCGCTAAAGTCGTTCATTTCGTTATGACGCTGACCGAAGGCTGGAGTTAGCAACGTCATACCCGTAACGCACGTGCAAGAAATTTCTGATGCATAGCAGTAGAAACGAAACGAACCCGAACCGCACCTGTCGTGGACTGGAAGTATAAAAATTCCGACAGAACCCGTCCCACGAGGAAGAGGGATGTTGCTCGCTGAAGGCGGCCTTGCAAAAGTTGGCGGCTCCGCCTGAACGCCACCCATCAATCGCATCACGGTTTGGAACACTTCGTAGTCTAGTTGAGAGCACCAGATGTCAAAAAGAAGTTGGCACTCAGCTCAACACGTCGCACATTTTCCAAACCACGACGACCCACACGGCTCATAATTCACTTTCCAACTATTTAACGCAGGGGAACTTTAGGAGGAACCGAAGCACCTCCCTCCTGAATATCCAATGTCCTCGCGAGAACAAACTATCCTTAGCATATGATTGTGGTGCCGTCTTGAGCTTGAGTTATTAATATTATCCATTAATAACTTACGTTCTGCCTCAAATTCAGGACACTTTAGCATTTAATGTTCGATGTCACCAAGACGTTGGCAATGCCCACATGACTATGATGGGTCAAGTCATGTTTTGCACCGCCAAGTTAGAGTTTGGGCTGACCCTGTACGGATGCTATTCTTTGTACATTTTATGCAAAGTCTATAGTTTTTTTTTTGTTGCCGTTATGTAGTCATCTTCAACCGTTTACCACATGGTTTGCTCCCCTTTGTAATGGCCCCACCGGCGGACCTTTAGGGCAATAAGATAAATATAGTAGAGCGGCATCAATTCTTAAATTACACAAGACCGCCGCGGTGGAGACCACCACGAACGGAAGTGGCTTAAGATGGCCTTCTTCATGTATCTTTTTGCGTACCGGGGAGCCTTCTTCGTTGGCTTGAACTGCAGCGCTTTACGCGCCACACTGTCAGCGGCCTCGTCGATTGCTGCGACGATTTATGAAGGTAGCGACTCGAACACAATGGTAAATCCGGCTTTCTGTAAGATCTTTAACCGCATGCAATGTACGCTAAATACACTTGTCGAGGGGAAGCCCGCGCGCTAATAATCGCAGCGCAGCCTCGCTGTCCGAAAAGAGAAGGACAGGGTGATGGCAATTAAGTTTCCGCAAGGCTGCTGCAGTGGCGACACTTTCAAATGCCATAGAAGACACGGCGCGGTCAAGTCTGGCGCAGCCCGTAAGATATTGAGAGTCGTTATCACATGCACTGCTGCACTAGCTCCATTCTCGTTGTTGTAGTGGCACACTCGCAAAACGCGGTAATGTCTCAAGATGACAGCCAGCGTCAATATATTAGAATTCAAGCGATGTAGTGACACATCGTATTGACGAATGCACCTTTATGCACCTCACCCACCGCAGATATCTGTGGTGGGTGAGGTAGCCTAAGAATGCTAATCGCACTGATACACCCATCACGCGCCAGAACGTCTACGCTTTCTGACGCCGCACAGAGACCTTCACTAAACGCCGCCTCCATTCGCAGCCAGCTGTGTCCCGCTGAAGGTGTTTATCTGACGTCGGATGAACTATATATGTGATGCTACCGCACAGGCGTCTTTTTCAGGTATAAATCTGCTATTTCCATTTTGAGCTAGAACAGCGCGTGTTCTCGCTTTTGTCAGTCGGGCATAAAATTTCTTCATTTTGGTTTCGCGAGCGCGATCAACGTTTCAGGGAATAAATAGCCGACAGCAGCAGCACGCCGAAGTGCGCGGCCATCCCGGCAGAAATGAGTGGAAAGGGCGACACAGGGATGCACATGACAGGTGAGGTGTAATGAACTGTGAACACATCTTCAATCAGACGCTATATGCAGGAGAGCAGCAAACTCTGTCACAGATGTAGCAGTATGCGTTGGTGTGGACTATGGCGATATATATATTTTTAACAATAAAGAAGAAGTTAACGCGAAGTTAACCACGACTGAATGGCGCTGGTTTGGGCCAGTTGGTTACAATTCATGGTCAATGTTATTTGCGTACCCCTTGCGCACCACTTGTCGTTCCCCATTCCTCGTTCCTAGTGGTGCGCGAATGACATTAATCGCGACATAATGTTGTCCTGCCCCTGAAGTGCCTGATTTTTTGTTAATAGGTTAATAGATTAAATGTTTCGTTCATGCAGCTATGAATGGATAGATAGGCGATAGGAAAGATGAAGCCACGTGACGCCATATGGAAAGGTGAAACGGCGTGTTTGCAGAGTTTCGCACCATATCATCCAATGAACGGGTAAGGGGAAAATTTCCACCACGTTCGAGCATGTTTCCGCAGCCTTATCGCTGTTTTGGAAAACCTCCTACATGGTTTCCATATCTTAACATTGATTTTAGCTAACACGATGCATGTTTTCAACATTGTAACAATATCAATATACGCTTGTAACAATAATAGAGAATCTTCGGACTGCCCTCGCATGCCTTCAATCATATTTGCTTGCTTTCAATATTCATTATACGGGTATTTAGTCATTCACATTCTGAACCGCACATAGTGCACGCATTACGTCACATCGTCTCGTGCACGCTATATATGTGTTATTGCTCACTTTATACATGCACGGAGTTTTGTTGTTCACATATTTACAGCTCTGTTTACCTCAGGGGTAGAAGCAATTAGCTTCCACGACAAATACGGTCGGTCGGTCGGGTCGGGTCGGGTCGGCCCGGCCCGACCAACCATCTTATTTTCTAACGCTAACTTTCAAACCTAAATTCTCACCTTCCTGTCCACAGATATTAGCCAAACGTTGAATATCACTTTGCTGGTTAGCTAGCAACACAATTTCGTCCGCATAAAATAAAGCTCGAAGCTGCTGTGCCGCTTACGCTTGGGCGTCGCATTCTCCAATGCATATACTTTTTTGATTGTAATGGCTGATAGCGCCGAGTGCAATGCCCGCGGTGTCGAGGAAACTATAGAACATCTACTGTGTTATACTGCCCATCTTTTGAAAATGAAAGACGTGACCTCTGCACTGCTCTAAATCAGTTAGATAGAAAGCCGTTCACCTTGAACAAGATCTTGGGACCATGGCCTCGCATATCGCAGCTAAAAAAGGTCTCTAAAGCGCTGCTGCGATATTTGAAAGCTACCGGATTGAGTCAGCGTCTGTGATTCGGACTGAGTGACCGAATGATATCCCCAGTGGACTTTCTCTTTTTCTTTTAATCTTTCCGTCCCGTTTTCTCTTTCCCCAGTGTAAGGTAGCCAACCGGGCTCAGTCCTGGTTAACCTCCCTACCTTTCCTTTATCGTTTGCTGTCTCTCTCGAAGCTGCTGCTCTGCTACTGTACCCGTCTGTTTGTATGAGAGATTAAACCCGATATTACTTCCTTCTAGCGCCCTCTCCATCCTCACCATGTACATCATAAACATTAGTGGGGATAAAGGGCACCCCTGCCTCAGTCCCTTGTTGATATGAACTTTCTCCTCGCTCCTCATCTCTTCCCATTGAACGCAAACGGTATTTTCTAGGTAAATCTCTCTCAAAGTTGTAGACAATCGTCGCCCAAGCCTTTCAGTGTAGAATGTCCCACAAAATGTTACTGTCTACGTTGTCATACGCTCCTGTAATGTCTAAAAAGGCTACATATAACGGTCCGCTTTCTGCTCTCGATATTTCAATACACTGAGTAAGAACAAATAAGTTATCATCCAAACGCCTACCTATTCTGAAGCTATTCTGAAGTTCTCCCAAAATGCCATTATTCTCTGCCCATGTTTGCAGCTTTAATTTGATTGCCTGCATTGCTAACCTGTATTTTACCCATGTAATGGCCGGTCAACGGTCTATACGAATGAATTCTATATTTCTCCCCCTTACCTTTATAAATTAAATTCATTCTACTTTGTCACCAACTGTCTGGTATTCGTCTATCTTTTAAAGCTTTTTCCACTGCTTTCACTAGAGATTCCTTACTTTTTGATCCTAGTTCGGTAATCAACCTAACGGGAACCTCGTCTAGACCAGTGGCCGTGTGCTTAGGAATTTTCTCTTCGACTTTCTTCCATTTGAAATTTGTCAGCACCAGCTCCTTTTCCACCTGGTTCTCTTTCATGCTTTTTTTTTCTTGAAATACAACCTCGTCACTGTCTTGAAAAGATTCGGCTGTTATTTTTTGGCTGTAATTTAATGCCGTTTCCCCTTAGAGTTTGTTTCCGTCTTCATCTAGGATATGTAGTATTGTTGCTGACTTCCTGCCTAACAAGCTTGTGGTTCAAAAATATTCTAGGTATTCTAGGCGCGGCCTTCTTTTTCTCACGTAGTTCTGACAATCAACGTTCACTATCACCTTTTATCTTTGCTTGCACCAGTATTTGAACCATACATTTTCCCCCCGTTATACTTCCAATTTACTGGCTACTTCATCCGGCGGCAACTGCGATTTTTTCCTGCCTATGCTCTCGGGATGCTTTCTGTCGTTCGGCGATCGCTTCTCGTATTTCCCGGTTCCACCAGCTTTTCCGTTTCTTTTTTTCCTTTCCAACGAACATGTTTCTCTTTTCGTATTTCTGTCGTTATTACACTTAGAAGCTCACTATATTCCCACTCTTTATTTGGCCATTTGCCAAGTTCTTCCTCGACTCTTGTGAGTATATTTGTTATTTGTTCAGCGTCCAGATTTGGTCTGGCCATTTTGCACTCCTTGCTCTCCTTCCCAACTACATAACCCATTTTCAAAATGATGCGTTTATGGTCACTTATTACGGTGCTATACCATTCCTCGTCAATTACCATTTCTCTCAAATTATCATGAATTCCTTCTGTCATCAGACAGTAATCAATGGTCGATTGCCGGTTTCCCACTTCCCACGTGGTCTGCCCTCCACATTTAGGCCCTGTATTCACGATATTGAGGTTATGTTGCTCACAAAGACCTAGCATTGATTTCTCGTTGTTGTCGGTATAGCCATCTACATCCTGTATGTGGGCATTTATGACACTCAATAGGATAATTTCGGCATCATTCCCGATACCTTGGCGCATCAGCGCCAAAATACTTTTTGCGCTGATGCCGAGAATGTTAGTACATTAGTACATTCTGTGCCAAAAGTATTTTCTATATTGAAACGCCACCACAATATCCTTTCCCAAAGTGAACGTCTTCTCGATAATTTTTCCTGAACCGCCTCGCGTCGTGTACCGACGGTGTAAGAACCTCCGCAATATGTTAACATCCTCAAAATTAAATGAGCAAAACAAGACGTCTGGTTGCGCCCCATGCAACAAAGCGCGTTGCAAGGTGTGTGTGCACATGCAGCCTCTATCTCTCTTCTTCTTTCTTTGTGAGTCCGAGTAAAAGCCCTACTGCTCATGACTGCTGTTGATTCTTATTTCGAGCCAATCCGGCTTGGCCTCATTTCGATTACTGAGTGAATTATACAGTGTTCCCCGATTATCATGCACCAAGACTTAAAAAAAGAGAAGTTGCGTTACTCGAAGAAAACCTAGTGTATATTGTTTCCAGTACAGTGGAGTGGCCGCCACTAATTCTTTTGTTACTGATATTTAATTTGGTAATTGCAATTAATTATCTAACTCGAGAAGTACTGTTCTCATTTTCAGAGTGTCAACGAGGCATTTGTAGGCACCTCAAAATGACATCTAACTGCGGTGTTTTCAGCGACGTACTGATTGCGTACGTTTTTTTCCAATTGGCAAAGAAACCTCACGAAATATGAAAAATACCACGTGACTGCACTCCCACCCGCATCCATAAAGCGGCGCCCTCAAATAAGCTTATTGAAAGCAACTACTGCGCCTGTCGCAAGCCGGAAGAGACAGCGCATCACTTACGGAAGGAGCACCAACAGCAGGCTTCGCGCCTTCGCAGCTATTCCTTCCTCTCAATTCTACGTCACACTTATTATCCGTCTCTCAAGGCCGACTTATCACACTGATAACAAAAGCCTCTTGATAACGCCGCCGAAGCGCCGCTCTGGCCATGCACTAAACGCGAAAATCAATGTCAATCAAAATCAATCAACACACACACACAACCGTTATATTTCAGTGCGTTCTTATTTTCTATTAATTCGTAAGCTCTGTTGAACACCAGCGTGGAGGACGTGTTCAAATAGGTCTACTTATTTGTTTTTGCAGCTGCGCAGTGGTGTGTCTGTTTTATCACATCTTCAGCGGCTTTCTTGATGACCGACGCCAGAATTCTACGCCAGACATCCGTTATCCTTGCCTTTAACTAATGTAGCATCCATCTCGATCATGTAAGCATGATCTTTCACATAAGCACAAAGAAAAACAAATCGAGTGGAGAGAGGTCAGGTGACCTAGCCGGCCAATTCACAGGCCCGTGCTTTCCAGTTTATTGCGCATGAAAAGTCGCATCCAGCCAGTTTCGAGCTCGGCTGCTGCTGTGTGCTGGCTCCCCATCTTGCCGATACCACAGAAGTGGAAGGCGTGACAGCGGGGCTTCGCTGAGAAACTCATCCCCCACTCCTTCAAGGACCTCGTTCACCTAACGCTGTCCATTCAGTGTGTGATCGAAGAAGAGGGGACCGATTATAGCACCGGCATAAATTCCGAGCCCTACATTGAGCGGCCACTCCAATCCACCATTGCGCTTTACCCAGAGTGGATTGGAGTCCCTCCAATAGTGTACATTATGCAAATGTACCTAGGTGTTTCTGCGAAAATAGGCTTCATCTGTGCACATGATGTTGCTCAAAAAGTCCGGTGACTCAGCGGATTTTGTGACGACCAAGTTCGAGAAATCTAGACGATTCTACAGGTTTCTGTTTTCTAAGCATTGGTGTTGGTTAAGGTAATACGGCTGAAAGGCTGTCATTTAGAATTCTCTAAACTGATGACTTGGAAATTGGTACCTGGGCGGCCATGTCCCGCACGCTAGCATGAGGGTTTGAGGCCATAAATGGTAGAACATCCGTGCTTGGCTAGGACTCAAAAATGGAGTCCTCCGTCGCTGTTTCTTGAAGCTGCTGGTTTGTCTCAGGTTTTCATAATTTCTGATGATAGTCGATGCGTTTGGTCTAGGGCCATAATTTTATGACCGATACATACATTTGCGGCCTTCCTCTTGTTGCCATTTGCAGATACCAAAGCAAGAATCATGCTTACCTTTTGCTCATTAAAGAAAGACATGGCGACTGGAAGGCAGCAAAACGCACCTATAGATATTTCCACTGACGTTGTCAATTCGCTTCTGTCGTGATAGGGGTTGTGGCAAAAAAAAAAAAAACACATCCGTGCACGTTATCTACGTTAAGACAAGAGCTATCACAGCTTGTTTCCAACTAACACCAAACGCGACGTGTTACACTTCGGCCGGGGCGTGGTAGATAAGGCACCAGCTCGATCACGATGTTTTTCTTTATTTCCTTTATTTCGTTCTGAATAACTCAGAGGGAGCCTGTTGGAGGGCGCTGCTTTATGATGATCCTGGTGGGAGCGCAGTCACATGATATTCTTCATATTTCTCCGGGGTTTATTTATCAGTCGGGATAAAATTAGTATGCAAATAATACGTTGCCTACAATACCGCCGTTAGATGTGCGTTAACTGTGCGTTAACTGTGCGTAGAAATGCCTCATTGACACTTTGATAATTAGGATAGTACATCTCGACTTAGATAATGGATTACAATGAATTAATTAAATCTCAGTAATGAAAGAATTACTCACAGCTACTCCACTGTACTGTAAACAATATGCACTAGGTTTTCTTCGAGTAACGCATTGTTCTTTCTTTTTAATCTGTGTGCATGGTAGTTAATTTGGGCACCCTGTATAAATTTATGACCTTTGCATGCAACTGACGATGTTTCCGTCCCTTATAAATGTTGTAAATTATTAGAAGAGTTTTTTTTATGACTCGTTAGCATTGCTTACTGGAAAGACAAGCAATACTGAGACACACAACATTCACGTGCATTTCACACACCATTAATAAAAGTCTGTGCCGAAGGGGTCACGGAAGTCTTTGGGGTTTTTTTCATGGTCAAAAAAGCACGCAAAGCAATTTGAAGGATGGTGAACATACAGCAACATAACCGTTCTCTAGACATAGGATATCCATACCTTTAGAAATTTAAGTTTAATTGACTATACCTCCATCTCTTTGAGAAATATAGTAAACTTTGTCCTGTGTGTATATTTAAATATATTGTATGTGTGCATGATGTTTACAGTGGACATTTAAAACAATGTTGAAGTGAGAAAATGCGGAAGAGGCAGCTGCCGCTAGTGCTTCTAATGTGCGTGTCCTATTGTGAGGATTTGCAGAAATAAAGCGAAAGTATGAACTAAAAGCCGTGGACGTCAGCGCCAACAATGATGCAGTAAGCTATAGCCCCAGTAAAATTATGACGGAACGTCGCCGCCCTTCTCGTTTTCAAGACTCTCCGTTAGTACCTCGCCTATATTATGCAACAATGATTCCGCGTTTTCATTCGTTGCTTTTAATAAACTGTGTGAGGTGACATCGTTTCGGCGTGAACGGTTTTCTAGATCATCGGACTTCCAATTAAGTTTAGTGACGGATTCCATAACTGAACTAATTTAAGAGTTAATCTTGCCGCACATAGAACTACATTCCATAGCAGCAGCAGAAGAAGAATCGAGCAAAGATACACCACCCAGCTTGAGAGGGCAGTTCACAGGAACTCCATCGGCAGCGTCAGTGTGTCGATCAGGCGGTACGGATATGACACTATAACACTTATGACACTTATAGAAGGAACAATAAGGCAGCGTCGCCGCAAAAGAAGGCCATCAAAGTTTTGAAAAAACTACATGACAAACGGATAGCGAATTAACAGCACTGTTCCGACGTCGCGTCGTTGTCTGACAGATCGATAAGACTGTTTACTTTGTAGGATCGCTCAAGTTCCTTACTTTTATATATATATATATATATATATATATATATATATATATATATATATATATATATATATATATATATATATATATATATATAGAGAGAGAGAGAGAGAGAGAGAGAGAGAGAGGAGGGAGGTATCTACTAATCTACTAGAGAAGAAAAGTAGCGAGGTCGGCCAGAACTATACTACGTTCTAGAGTCGGCTACTCAGCATTGGAGTAGGAGCAAACAAACGGAGAGGGAGAAAGCAAGTATGATATGGAGAGAAAAGGCGCGTATAAACAAGAAATTAGAGAAGAAACAAAATGAGCGTTAAAATAACATGAATGAAAAATCGTGAATGAAAGTTTCTGCACGGATGCACTGTCAGCGAGCCTCGAAATCCCCCGCTCCTACGCAAGCAGGCACAAAAAATATGATTGACTAGATTAGGTGTTCCAGAATCTATGCTCAGCCACATTCAACCTTGTAATTTATTTTGAATACGCCCTCTATTTCCCCCCCCCCCCCCCGCCCTCTATCTAGGCCAGAACTGTTGCTTTTATGGCTATCGTCAGTATGCGGCGATAAATGCGCGGTTTAATTAACCACGTAGATTCCAGACGGTGCATCTATTACGCCACTGGCATTTATTTTATGGACACTCATATCAATATCATGGCCCTACAAGTAAGTGTAACTTACCGTGCAATGAGATATTGCACAAGCTAATGTTAAGCTGCTTACTTTTCAAATTTTTATTTGTTTATGGATTATTTTTTACAATTTCCCTGATCTCATTGATGTATATAATCACAGATTTGAGGACCTGAGGATGCCGTTTTTCGAGCAGGCATTTTGTTTTTGAGCATCATAAAACTAAACCCGCACATAACAAACTCAGTTATCTAAGAACTGTCCTAAAACGCGACACCGCAGATAATCAATCAAAACAGGATTATGAGAGTTCGTGCGTTAATTAAAAGCGTATTTTGCGTGCGGTGCGTGAATCTGTGAGTTAGACCCAGTAAGCCGCAGATGCGTCTATTAAACTGTCGTTATTTGCGCGATTAAATGTGCATTTGCGACTGCATCGCTGTGTTTATAGAAGGCTTGAGACGTCGGCGCACTGATATGCTAATGACCTTGTTGCTACGAATAGTGCTTAATGAAGAGGCAAGAAGATGAAAAGACACTTTCTTTTGTTTGTTGAATTTTTGTGAATGAGCCTATTCTCAACGGTTATATTCTACCCCTTACAGGTGACAAGATGTGACGTGTGCCTTTAACACACAAAACGTCAAAAGCGTATTTCTGCCGTTGTTTTGTATTCTAGCAAAACAGCGATGAGTTCCTTTCACAGAAGATAACACTTTGTAAACGGTAGTGAAATTAAGGTAACCCTGAAGTTCACGAACGAAGGTTATCGCGCTCGTTAATGAAGCTCGTGGCAGCTAACGTTTTCTCTCAATGTTTTTTTTTCGCTAGGCAAACACGTTGAGCACAACTTAGAGACAGGATGTCAGAACGAAGTTAATTTACACGGTGCAACTACGTCGCATGCGTGAAAAAAAAACTCAATTATACAAATCGGGATTGAACATCAACTTTGGTATGTGGGACGTATCGAAATTTTGTTTATCGCACAAATGAAACTCATTATGTTTTAAAACAGTACAGAACAAATAACGTTTTGCCCAGAATGCCACAACTTTATTTATTTGCTTGCTGGTTTGATTGCTTACTTGCTTGCTTTTGACGTTTGATATGATTAATTTACAGCGTTTAGTAATTTTGCAGTTTTACAACTAATATCTACCACTTAATGAAAACAGTGCCCATGCTTTTTTAAGAAAATTTGTGGAAAAGTTATTTAGCGATCTTTTTATCACTGTGAAGGGCGATCAACCAGCTTACTCATCTTACTGAGCTCCCTGGCTTACTTCTCAATCTGGTTTATCTACCTATACAGTCGACTCATATCAATTCAATTTCTTAGCAAAATATTTTTGTTTGAATTATCAGGCAATTTATGTATTAGTAGTCGCATAACATGGTCTGAGCAGAGTTATGGATAATTGCACGAGTGAATCAGCTTCTGAAACAGATATTGGTATTCACAACACTATAGGTGAGGTACGGCAGCTTCCGGCGGTTACCATATCGGAAATTGTTGTACTTATATTTCTTGGGCAATTCTTTATTGCGATGGCGATTGCACGGGCACCCTAGGCGCGTTCGTGCTGTCGTCCTTGGTTCCGCCGTCGTGCTGTGCTCGTATCGACGGCGCGTCGGGAGGCATCCGGAGACGTACAGTGCGTTTGGCTGCAAAAGCGCCGAAGCCAGGCGGACGCGCTCAATCGGCTCTGCCTGAATGCGGACAGCGGCTTCAACCGCTGGCATGAGTCCACTGCGCGGACACCTTGTCGTTTCTGTAGAGGAGCTGTGTGCGTACCGCATCGCGTTGCATAGACTGGCCTAGGTGGAACGAACAGTAAACGTCACGCTAAATCTATCGAATCCTTTTCATTGGGCACCGACAAACGCCGGCGGTTTTCCGTCGGTCTCATCTCGTACCTCATCTCGTACCTCACCGAGGTGCAACTCCTGTGAAGCCGCTGCCGACGTTCCTCATCGCGCCTGCGTTGTGACACGCCCGGTACGTTCCGTGTTGCTGTCGATGCCGCGCAGCAGCAGTCATCGCACGTGTTGCGTCGCGCAGTGCCGTTCAAGCGTATTGTTGGAACACCGTGCGGGAAGCTCGAGCGTAACGCTAAAGAGCGTAACGCTTAACCTTGCTATCGCTTTCAATGCTTTGCCTTTTGACAAAACTGCACATTTAAAAAAAGTACTTATGACCGGCCGGAGCTTGTTAGAGAGCCGTTTAATAGCTCTAAGGATTCTCTTCAACTCATATCCTCCTTTGATTCACAACACCAACCCGCCACGGTGGCCTAGCGGCTATGGTGTTGCGCTGCTAAGCACGAGGTCGCGGTATCAAATCTCGGTCGCGGAGGCCGCATTTCGATGGGGGCTAAATGCAAAAATGCCCGTGTCCCGTGCATTGGGGGCATTGGGTAAAGATCCCTTGGCTGTCAAAATTAATTCGCAGTCCCCACTACGTCTTGCCCTACAATCAAATCGTGGTTTTGCCATGTAAAACCCAAGAATTCATTCGCAAAACCATTTAACGTTGTGGACAAGTTGGCGACATACTGTTGCGCAGATTTCAAATCAATCAATCAATCAATCAATCAATCAATCAATCAATCAATCAATCAATCAATCAATCAATCAATCAATCAATCAATCAACGGCGGGTGAAAGATAGTTCAAGCGCCAATGCCTGGGATACGAGAGTCATGAGCGGCCAGTCGCGGGGCAACCTTGCGTGTATTCGTGGGCTTCTTTCACGCTCGAAAAATCAATTTCATGTAGCCCGTATTGAGGAATAGAAAGCTGTATTGGGAGTTATACGCGCGAGCGCAACTGGCCAGCTAGCGCAGTCGGCAAATGCATGTTTAGCAAATTTAGTCACCGTCTATAAACAACTATAGTGTTATTATATAACGCACGCACGCATCGGCATATTCTGAGTTGCACATTGCCGTCCAGAAAAGTGACAAGCTGATTAAATCCATTTCTTCCGATGACTACAAGGTCGTAGTATGAATAACTGAACGAGAGGTGTGGAACCACGAAGCGCGCGGCCGTTTATACATCATTCCTAGGAAAGGTCAATAAGGATTATCGATCTCGCTACCGCGCACCTCCGTCATCTTATTGTCGCTTGCTTGGCAACGTTATTATGTGCATTTACTCAGGAACAGATTAATCCGCGTCATTGTCCAAATACTCGGTATCATGTGACGCCTACGTCAGCGCAACGTATTATCCGAGCCGCCGGCTCCTTCCCTCTATGCGCGGTGTCGCTTGGGCAGAAATAAGCGGCTGAGATTTTATACTGCGTCATTAGTGAAGAAGTTACGTCAGATAAGCGCTGCGTTCAGCAACAAACGCTTCAGCCCAAGAGATCGAATATTGAAGATTTTCTGTAGACAATATTTTAGGGGCAACTTGTTCTAATAACATCATCAGAAATGCAATCTGCCCCCATTATCCACGTCCAATATTCCACTGTACGGCCGTCTAGTATCCCGTACAATGTCTCTCTGATCGTATGGTGTTTGTTGGATATGGATGTCCTTATTGGACATGGGATGCACGGTTTCGCTTGCGAGACAAGATGATATTTTAGCACAGCGCAGTCGTATTACCACGGACAGATGCCGGATTACATGATGAATGGATCAGAATCTAGACATTAAGTATTACCACGGCGAGCGGAATCTCGCAACTCAATGCGGAACGAAAATGCACGCAGGACTCGTTGCAAATACCAATTACGTCTTATACTTACCTGTTGGCCTAAGCATGCCGAAAGCAACATAACTGTAAACAATTTGATATCTTGACATTTTATTGCCTTCGTCAAAATGAGCCGTACAATGCAAGAAAGCTTTTAACGCATGTCAATTGAACACAACATCTTACTGTGTGGTTAACTTGACGAGGAAGCGGCTAAATTTAGCCAGTTTTTTAGTCGCCTTAACGACAACTTTGCCTTTTTCGAGCCTTAGCGACCTTTTTTTAGCGACGTAAATTCTTCCATCTTTTGGGAGTTTCCACATGCCAAATTCACGATCAGATTATGCGCACGCTATAGTAGGAAAGTCCGGATTAATTTTGACCTCCTGGGGTTATTTAACGTACACCCAACTCTAGCGTTTCTGCGTTCCGCTCTCATCGGAAGGCGGTCGTCGCGGCCGCTATTGAATCCGTGACATCATGCTCGACAGCGCAATGCCGTCACCCACAGAGCTTCCGCGATGGCTTATTCAATGACGTAAAAAACCAGTAAATTACCGTGGTAAATTTCCTCAAGAGACTTTGGCTAAGTACAATGCACAGCCCCGACTTTATGGCAAGGGAGTACACATGAGCCTCCATTTGTAGCTGCTTCTAAAGACATTGCCGATGAGCTTACTGGTGAGGGATCTGAGTGCATCAAAGCCGCTTTTCTAGCCAACAACCTTCACACCTGACACCGTTTTAGATCCTGTTTTCCCCCATTCCCTTACACCATTCCGACCTTTGGCTCACCACCGAAGGAAGTAGTGTTAAGTTGGCGTTTGCGAATACTTGATTTTTTCGAAAACGTTGATTGAATATTGTGCTATTGGAGATTCGCCTCGGCTCGAACTTCAGTATTCGAAGGTTTCGAAGTATTTGAAACGAACAAATAGGTTTTTTCCCCGCATACGCCGCAACACCCTTGAAAGAGAGACAAAAATGAAACGCGCGTAAATGGATAAAATGCCGAAATGTTTGTAAAAATAGCCTTCATCAGCGAATTCATTAATTTTCTGCTTCATATCCTCGACTGGTAGCTCTGTTCGCTACCTCGAAGGCGACGCTGATGGCACAAAACATTGACCTAGAGTTGGTTTCACGGCAATATGATCCATGTTGCCGTGAAATCACATATTGTGGCGAAATTGAAATGATGTGAAGCCACACTTCAAGTCGAAATTCGCATTTAACCCGCACCCCAATTTTACTATTAAATAAACTAAAAAGAAAACGTTGGTACCGATTATGCGCGCAACAATCTGCAATATTTTAAAACGTTTTTATTGGACAGCGGCGGTTTTCGTGAGCAAGTCGCATCGCGTAGCTCATGGCCAAAACTAGATAAAGACGAATTCGTTTACAATCTCCAACTAATTTCTGCACCTGCTAGATTATCCAAACACATTAGTAGCAGCGACCGTACGGCTTGCCGAGAGACGTACAGCCACATTGTACATATTTGTGTCGAAGTAGCACTACACCGTAACTTTGACGGCTGGCACCAGGCGAAACAGTGTTGGTGAGGCCTAACAGCGAAAGCAGGCTTGGCGATGGACGGCAAGCCGTCGTGGGATGTTCGCCACTCATTGGTGATCGGACCCCAGATCAGGCGCAAAAGAAGGCCCGCAAGAGCGCCGAGCGTGCCTACCGAGCTCGTCTGTGCGCTTACAAAACGGAGTGGGCTAAGCGCGGGTGTAGACGGAAACACGGCGTAAACTGATGGCGGCGTCGCGCAGTCAAGGTCGCACTTCACAGCATCGCGACGACGCGCGACGTGCGAAACCGAAACGCTGCCAGATTGCAATATGTGCCATAGAGTAATGGAATAAAAGTTAATTAGCGTAATAATAATAATTACTCAATTAAGCATTCTGATTTATCGTAGGAGTAATGGCCGCTTCATCGAGTGATTTAGATCAAGGGTTAGAATTGTGATATCTGCCATAGATAACTTTTTTTTAAAAATCTGGGGCTTCTAAAAAAAAAGTACCCTGTACAGGAGAGTGCTATAGCAAAGCACTGCGACTTGTATTTTAGGACAACCTTACCGCATTGCCGTTACAGTGCCGATACTGCCCGCCGCCAACTGCCATTCTTATAGTTGGCGGAAACTCTATAGAACGTTAACTATAGGGTTAGATACTGTTACTGTTACCGTCCCAGTCTTCGCGCGCACTACTTAATTCGTTCGAGATGCACTTTCGTCGAGAATTAACTGTAGCCCGCGCAAAGGCCGGTAACTAGTCGGTGCTGTAGTGGTAGCAGTGAGAAGCGATAGGCTTAGCTAAACCTACTGCTATGGGAGACCGCGACATCAGACGAGGTATACTCTGTCTCACCAACAGTGTGTAGTTCGGCGTAGTTTAACGTCAGTCGATCAGTAACGAGATACGACTGCATGCTACAGAGAAAGGAGAACTGCTTGTCGACTATGCGCTGCTATGATTCGTGTGCTAAGACATGAATGAACTGCGAAGCCGGTCTGTTTGGTCTGGATTCATCTTGAAATTTCAGCGCAAAAAACTCCGGCCGAGCCCATCTGACCCAGACTGTGAAAGTAAATGCGACATATATTCGAGCAACGCGGCGACACACCCTATTGCCGCCGCCGAAAAATGCTGCCTCATTTAGCTGTGTCCGCGTGATGTCCTCCTCGGAGACTGCGTGGCCTCCGAGGTGGTACCGGCGGCGCGCCGGTGCCTGCCATCGCTGAAGATTAAACCGTCGCTACCCGCGGGCATTCGCGGCGAGGCACTGAAGCGTCGGGATGTTATGCTTGAGGAACTCGTGTGACGCGGGTTCGAATTTGCCCAACACATAGGAAATTTTAGAGGGATTTTTCCATTGAAAGGCGGCGCAATGAGGCTAGATAGACAGACGCAAAGCCGCTGAAATTGGCCAAGAACGTCGATCGCAACAAAATGGAAGGAGCAAGAGAGAAGCAAACTCTTAAAGCGCTGACTCGCTGCACAATCTTTACTGCAGCATTGTGCATGTGGTCTTCTCTGTAGGCTCGATCCGTAAAGCGCAGAAGTATTTTGACGATCCTTTCGTGACGCTTCCGTCAAAGCGGACAATGGAGGAGCCCGTATTTCGGCTCACTTTCCTGGCAGCGCGACTAAACCCGCAGCTTCCGCTGCAGTGCAAGAAGCAGCGACCGGACAACGCGCCGTGCGGCTGGACAAGCGTAGCGAGACGTGCAGGAGCAGAAGGGTGCGATGAGCGCGACGCGGGGCGGCGACGACGCCGCCGCGCTCTCCCCGGAAACGAGCGAGCGTGGCGCGCGGAGAGCCGCGCGACGCGCCAAGCGGGACGGTGCGCGCGTCTGCCGGCGCTCGCGCGCCAGCACGTGTGGCTCCTGCGCATATGAGCCTCGGGTGGCGTCCCCGCTGACTGTTGCGGCATGGCCCTGCTGCGCAACTGTTGCTGCTGGCTCTCTCTGCGCAGGGGAAGCTTCGCCTGCGGCATCTACACGCTTGTGAGTGACTTTTTCGCGCTGCGAGTCAAATGGCGCCCGGGTGGGACGCACTCCCAATGCATTTCCGGCATCGACGTCGGCAGTTATATATTTCACGCTGTACCGAGGCATATATTGTAGTGCCGGCTGGAAAATATCGCAAGTAGACATCGTGCTCTTATGGAAGCCAACATTCGCTTTGCGTTCAAAAAGCGCTTTCTGTAAATGTGTAAAGCCCCAACCTCGCTCTTTCATATTTGCTTTATAGTTTTCGTGCTGAACAATATCCCCACTGTTAGTTCAACTTTATTTCAGCTTAGTAACAAGAAGAAAGATCACTTAGCTTAAACGGAACTCTGACGTTCCCTTTCATATTCGCGCAAGGTGTGCGTCATTACATGTGATAGCATCATCATATAAAATAAGACCGACCGACCGACCGACCGACCGACTTACTTGGTTGCCTTATTGACTGGAATGATAAATAGGGTGGCTGTCTTATGTGCCGTTATTAATTAATCGACTGATTGTTTGTAGTAGAAGGGTTGTACCACTGGCCTAGTTGGTCTCCAAGCGCAAAACACACATTGAGACCGAGACGCAAAGCGTCTACAAAATAATTCAATGACGAGTTAGCTGTAAATGCAAGATAAATGTATTAGCATTAAGTCGCGCCTCTGAGTTCCCAGTTACGTGGTTTAAACAGTGTTCACCACATCGCAAAGTGTTGTTCAGGAGCTCACTCGACACACGCATGGCCTCTTCGAGGAGCGAAGCGCAACTCCGGAGCACTGCTTTGGATGTTTCGTTGTTTTGTCAAGTTGCTCCACTTTAATTATTGATATTGGAGAAAATTCCTTAACTGGCGCCAAACTCAGCACGAAGGTGTTTGTGGCATTCCGCATTCCGCTAGTATTCGGCCTCCATGAACCCGCAATTGAGCCAACAGCGTCGTGCTTATCATAGAATTGCTGAGTGACTGCGCCGTATAAAATAAAGCAAAATGGGCCGTAGCAGATTTCGCTCATTTTAAGCGGAGACATGTTTATAGACCATGACTTCGCGTTTCTAGGTTTGACACTTTTTTGTGGAAAAGCATGAGCCATTCTTGGACGTGCTGTTTGAGTTTGGTGCGTGTCTTGGAAGCGACTGTAAAGCGATGCCACATCGTTTGAGAAATCAACGAGTAAGAGGTCTCGTCGTTCAGTTCGTTCTCCTTACAAGTGATTTGATCACTTGTAACACACTTAACTAACTTGTGCCAGGACAATCTATTTTGGTTAAGAGGCGGATAAAAGTACGTCACTTCTAATTAGCATGGGATAAATAGTGTATCTTGATTTTAACTTCATTCGAGACCAGCTGAAAAAAAAAAAAGAAAAGAAAGCGCCATTTTAATGTTCCTATTAGTTTTCCCAGCAATTACCATCAACCGCCGCGGTAGCCCAGTGGATGTACGTAGTTGCGCTGCTGAGCTGGAGGTCACGGGTTTGAATCCTGGCCGTGGCGGCCGCATTTCGATGAGGGCTAATTGAAAAAACCCTCGTTTACTTAGATTTCAGTTTCAGTTTCAGTTTGTTATTCGTTCATAACAATTTGCTCATAACAATTTGTTCATAACAATTAGGTGCAGCCTAAAGAACCTCAGGAAGTCAGTATCAATGCGGAGTACCCCACTGCCTCATTATCAGATGGCGGTTTTGGCACGTAAGACCCCAGAACTTTAATTTTAGCACAGCCGAGAGAGCACGTTTTAGCCGCTTTAAACTTCAAGTGTTTCCAACAACATCCGTGTCGCTTTCGTATACATTGCAGTTGTCTTATGCTCCAGCCTGCTCTTCAAGAAATGCTGCGCGTAACACTGCATATGTAGGCCACGTACGAGTAGCTATAAAAGACCACGGCTTTGGCCTCGTGCGCCAATATATAACGTATGCGCTCAAATTGTAATGTCAAATGAGAATTTTTTTTTTCTCTTTTATATCGTTTGTAGCAAATGCTTGTCAAAGAGGACATTCAGCAATGTCCAGTTATGAGATATATCTTTTACTTAATTTAGTGCGCCGTAAGCGTACGAATAAAACTCACAATCTTACATGCGTCTTGGTTCAGAGCCATCAGCACGATGATTGGTGTCAAATTTATTTTGTTTTCTTATTTGGCGAGCCGTGCAGCGTGTTATCCATTTGGCCTGTCTTTCAGCAATCGTTTCTGTTAGAGTGTTGTTTTGGTAGGTTGCTCCAGCTTGAAATATGCACTACATAAAAACAAACTACTTTGTATGCGTGCGTTTTTCAAGGAACTGTTTTCCGAGAAAAGCATTGCTGTTGGCAGTTATCTTCGACACATATTGTTTTGTGAATGTGCGCAGTCTCGATAAACCATGCACGATATCCAAACGGTGTGCCGCATTCGTCATGTTAGCGTTTTTTTTTTCCTTTTAGGTTAAACATCGCGATGTGGTCGTGGCAATTTACGCGGATTACATACCTGCTGGAAACGCTGTAGAAATACTTCCAGCATGAGTTTCGTAGATTTAAAACTAGAAGCGATCGCTTTAGTTCTCGGGTTACGCTGTAGTAAATGTCCAGAGAGCCACCTAAGCTATAAAGCGACACACACACACACACACACACACACACACACACACACACACACACACACGCACGCACACACACGCACACACACGCACACACACACACACACACACACACACACACACACACACACACACACACACACACACACACACACACACACACACACACACACACACACACACACACACACACACACACACACACACACACACACACACACACACACGCACGCACGCACGCACACAAACACACACACACACAAACACACACACACACAAACACACACGCACGCATATACTTTTACGTTCCAAACTGATGATTTGATTATGAGGCACGCCGTAGAGGGGGACTCCGGGATAATTCCGACCTCCTGGCGTTCTTTAATGTGCGCCTAAATCTCAGCGGTGGCGTAGAGGTAGAGCATCCACCTCGCGTGCAAAAGGTCCGGGGTTCGAATCCCGGTGCCGCGCAATTTTCCACCGGATTAAAAAAAATCCGCGTGTTGATAAAATTGCATAAACAGGCCTGGAGTGCGGCCTGATCCCGGTGACCAGAACCGGTAATGCACTCCCTCACCAAAGCAGGATTGGCCACCCTGGTGCAGTACTTGGCCACAACCTCCTATATGAATACAACAATCAAACCTCGGCCCTCAGTCTCCAGCAGCTGCGAAGCAACTGACCACAGCGGTGGTCAGACCTATGACGCAGAAGAGGTTGCTAAGAATCCCTGGATTCGGACAGGCCGCCATTCGATTCTGAACCTGGCAACGGAACCAGGCGACTCTGGCAGTGCTGTTGGAGGAATTAGAGGGCACTAAATGGAATATAATAGGACTCAGTGAAGTTAGGAGGCCAAAAGAAGCATATACAGTGCTAAAAAGCGGGCACGTCCTGTGCTACCGGGGCTTAGCGGAGAGACGAGAACTAGGAGTCGGATTCCTGATTAATAAGGATATAGCTGGTAACTTAGAGGAATTCTATAGCATCAACAAGAGGGTGGCAAGTCTTGTTGTTCAACTTAATAAGAGGTACAAATTGAAGGTCGTACAGGTCTACGCCCCTACATCCAGTCATGATGACACGGAAGTCAAAAGCTTCTATGAAGACGTAGAATCGGCGATGGGTAAAGTCAAAACAAAATACACTATACTGATGGGCGACTTCAATGCCAGGGTAGGCGAGAAGCAGGCTGGAGACAAGTCAGTGGGGGAATATGGCATAGGCTCTAGGAATAGCAGGGAAGAGTTATTAGAAGTGTTTGCAGAACAGAATAATATGTGGATAATGAATACCTTCTTTCGCAAACGGGATAGCCGAAAGTGGACGTGGAGGAGCCTGAATGGCGAGACTAGAAATGAAATAGACTTTATACTCTGCGCTAACCCTGGCATGATACAAGATGCGGACGTGCTCGGCAAGGTGCGCTGCAGTGACCATAGGATAGTAAGAATTCGAATTAGCATAGACTTGAGGAGGGAACGAAAGAAACTGGTACACAAGAAGCCGATAAATGAGTTAGCGGTAAGAGGGAAAATAGAGGAATTCCGGATCAAGCTACAAAACAGGTATTCAGCTTTAACTCAGGAAGGTGACCGTAGTTTTGGAGCCATGAATGACAATATTATGGGCATCATTAAGGAGTGTGCAATAGAAGTCGGTGGTAACTCCGTTAGACAGGATACAAGTAAGCTATCGCAGGAGATGAAATATCTGATCAAGAAACACCAATGTATGCAAGCCTCTAACCCTACAACTAGAATAGAACTGGCAGAACTTTCCAAGTTAATCAAAAAGCGTAAAACAGCTGACATAAGGAAGTATAATATGGATAGAATTGAACATACTCTCAGGAACGGAGGAAGCCTAAAAGCAGTGAAGAAGAAACTAGGAATAGGCAAAAATCAGACGTATGCGTTAAGAGACAAAGCCGGCAATATCATTGCTAATATGGATGAGATAGTTCAAGTGGCTGAGGAGTTCTATAGAGATTTATGCAGTACGAGTTGCACCCACGACGATAATGGAAGAGAGAGTAGTCTAGAGGAATTCGAAATCCCACAGGTAACGCCGGAAAAACTAAAGAAAGCCTTGGGAGCTATGCAAAGGGGAAAGGCAGCTGGGGAGGATCAGGTAACAGCAGATTTGTTGAAGGATGGTGGGCAGATTGTTCTGGAGAAACTGGCCACCCTGTATACGCAATGCCTCATGACCTCGATCGTACCGGAATCTTGGAAGAACGCTAACATAATCCTAATCCATAAGAAAAGTGACGCCAAAGACTTGAAAAATTATAGACCGATCAGCTTACTGTCCGTTGCCTACAAAGTATTTACTAAGGTAATCGCAAAGAGAATCAGGAACACCTTAGACTTCCGTCAACCAAAGGACCAGGCAGGATTCTGTAAAGGCTACTCAACAACAGACTATATTCACAATATCAATCAGGTGATAGAGAAATATGCTGAATATAACCAACCTTTATATATAGCTTTCATTGATTACGAGAAAGCATTTGATTCAGTCGAAACCTCAGCAGTCATGGAGGCATTACGGAATCAGTGTGTAGACGAGCCACGTGTAAGAATACTGAAAGATATCTATAGCGGCTGCACAGCCACCGTAGTCCCCCATAAAGAAAGCAACAAAATCCCATTAAAGAAAGGCGGCAGACAGGGAGGTACGATCTCTCCAATGCTATTCACAGCGTGTTTACAGGAGGTATTCAGAGACTTGGATTGGTAAGAATTTGGGATAAGAGGTAATGGAGAATATCTTAATAATTTGCGATTCGCTGATGATATTGCCTTGCTTAGTAACTCAGGGGACCAACTGCAATGCATGCTTACTGACCTGGAGGAGCAAAGCGGAAGGGTGGGTCTAAAAATTAATCGGCACAACACTAAAGTAGTCTTTAACAGTCTCGGAAGAGAACAGCAGTTTACGATAAGTAGCGAGGCACTGGAAGTGGTAAGGGTATACATCTACTTAGGGCAGTAGTGATCGCAGATCCGGATCATGAGACGGAAATAATCAGAAGAATAAGAATGAGCTGGGGTGCGTTTGGCAGGCATTCTCAGATCATGAACAGCAGGGTGCCATTATCCCTGAAGAAAAAAGTATATAACAGCTGTATCTTACCTGTACTCACGTACGGGGCAGAAACCTGGAGGCTTACGAAAAGGGTTCTACTTAAGTTGAGGACGACGCAACGAGCTATGGAAAGAAGAATGATAGGTTTAACATTAAGGGATAAGAAAAGAGCAGATTGGGTGAGTGAACAAACTCGAGTTAATGACATCTTAGCTTAAATCAAGAAAAAGAAATGGGCATGGGCAGGACATGTAATGAGGAGGGAAGATAACCGATGGTCATTAAGGGTTACGGGCTGGATTCCAAGGGAAGGGAAGCCTTGCAGTGGGCGGTAGAAAGTTAGGTGGGCAGATGAGATTAAGAAGTTTGCAGGTACAACATGGCCACAATTAGTACATGACCGGGGTAGTTGGAGAAGTATGGGAGAGGCCTTTGCCCTGCAGTGGGCGTAACCAGGCTGCTGCTGCTGCTGCTGCTGCTGATGATGATGATTATGATGATGATTATGATGATGATTATGATGATGATGAAATCTAAGTACACGGATGTTTTCGCATTTCGCCTCCAATGGGGCCGCCGAGGCCGGGATCCGGTCCCGCGACCTCGTGCTTAGCAGTCCAACACCATAGCCACTAAGCAATCACGGCGAATCATTTGAAGATTTTTACTTTTTTGTTTAGTCTCTTGACGCACGCCGATATGCACACAACTCATGAGGCCTGGCGGGCTTTTAAGATAATTTAGACGTACAAAAAGAATTAAGGCAAGTAGCAGTTAGCTCCACCGAATGATCACATAGATACATGTTACGATTAGAATGGTACTGTTTGTTATGGGGGCTGCTACGGGCGTCCGCTTGGCACCAGTGAATCTACGTCTACCTTTTTCGTTACGCTCGAGTAAAATTGCGTCTCGCGCACAACAGCCGTGTGTTGTAGTACCAACCTCTATGCTTTGCCTAACTTGAATCACCATGTTCTGTTTAATGGGCAAGGTGTTTACTACCGCAGTGACAACAACACACGGGCTTAGAGAGAGAGAGAGAGTAAAGGCGTAGAACTTTTATGAAGGAAGGAGTGAACGACCTTGTTGTAAACAGCTAATCAGCCTTTGTTCCCTAGCATTGAGAGCACGGAGCGACCGAAGGAAGGCGAGATGACGCTGTTAAAATAGGCTGGTCGATTTAAATGAATACTAAAGACCGAACGCAAAGTAAGCCTAGACTGGTAACGTTTTGCGTTAAAACCCTCTCAGCCTTTCTGAGCGGGAAGCCTTGGTAGCGACATGGTTTCCACATTATAGTCGCGTATATTCATCCTTTTTATGTCTAGAAAAGCTACTTAAGTACTGCCGGGTTGAGCTTCGATTGATCTTCGAATACATAGCAACGCTTGTTTAATTATACATAGTTATTTGGACTAGCCCAGATTATGCCAGATTCTTTGATGTCATGGTACGATGATGCGCGAAATTGAGTGTGGCGTCAACAGAAACTAGTCTTTGGCATTTAGCTCGTTTCTGGCAAAGTGAGCTTCCGTTGATTCTAAGACTGACTTATTCGCAATACTAACTATGAAATCTGCAATTCTCACTCAACTAACTGTTTTTCTTTGGTACTCAAATAACTAGTAAAGCAGACTGGAAAATCATCTAAAAGGTCTTTTAAAATTGCTGATATTTTTCCGGCGAACCTTCGACTGGTGAAGTTTCGAACGGGCGATATGCCTCTATATAAGTACCTCTCTGATACGATACTGAAGCAATCGTATGCATAAAACATGACGTACTCTTAATGCACAGGATTGTTGTCGTCTGTGTCGGACAGCGCAGAGTAGATACATAATAATAAACGAAGTAAACAAACTAAAGAAAAAAGACAAATCTGAATTCTTTCTGCCCAAGAGAGATGAGCATACACAGTAGCCAAATAACACATTCGCCAAAGGTTACATGCCGTATGTCTGTTTCGGTTTTCTTGTGCATTATTATCTTGCAAGATTCAATCAATTATGTGTTTGAACTTGCTTACATGCTAGTTCATTGGAATCACAACGAGGGTGCGCGTGGCCTCAAACGCAAAACGTAAAGGCTGTTGTCCTCTGAATGCATACATGATGCTGCACGATACCATGCCCTGCTACAATGATATTGCATTTAAGCGCGAACCAGGATCTCAGATCCATGCGCACAAAAACCTACACTGAAAGAGGGAGAAAGACGAAGGGAACGCAAGAATTCTAACTATGGTCAAACCTGAGTGGCTAGCCTACATGTTGGGAAAAGGAAAGAGTGAAGGAAAGACAAAATGAAAAAAATCCAATGTGCGTGCACCCGCAGATAAATGTTCACTCACGTGTATAGTCACGTCGCTTGTATAGCCAAGTTGTCTTCAAGAAACACACTTGTGCTTTGGCGATTTCGCGCATACTGGTCTGCGTGATGAAAAAAAAAATTTCATCCACTCGAATATATTTCTTTGAATTTCGAAGAAATATATCCAAGGTCAAATGGCCAAGTGAAACAAACTGATCGGAAACAGCATCCTTATACAGACTGGAAAGAAGTGTGATAGGCATAATGTTACAATGAAGCTTCACCTCGGGAGCACTTATCTAAATGCATGAAAACACCGTTATGGTCAGCATCCAATGAACCCGATTTAATAGCGTTTGTTGCATTTAGACGAAGCGGTTAGAATTCAACGACTGGTGGGAGAATTTCTTGCAATGTTTGCCAAAGATTGTAAAGTTTCGAAAGTGGACAACCGTGTTACTCAGCAATAAATAAATAAATAAAAACTGACATCGCCACTGCATGTAGTGGCACACTTAAAAAGTTATTTATTATACACCGCTATGAAATACACCAGTGACATCCGGGTATGACATTTGCAAAACTCGTGCAAATGATATAACAATTTTTGGCTGGTCTTATGCGTTACCGTATGACTACGTATGACACACGTGATTTACATACGTTATATTTGTTCAGTTTAGATAACATGCGATATATATATATATATATATATATATATATATATATATATATATATATATATATATATATATATATATATATATATATATATATATATATATATATATATGTATATATATGTTGTGTAGAGTTACAATGTGGTAAAGTTCACGTTTGCTTTCCTCAAAATTTCTAACTTTCCCAAAAATTTCAGGCCCTAAGTCGGAATTCAGCTTCTAAAAGCCATTAAAATTTAATCGTATCTCTTAACAATAATAAACTTGACTCAATCTTGTGGCTTTCTAGTTAGAGAATTTCTCTATTTTACATGTATTTAAATATTTGAAATTGTAGTTAATACCGACTAAAGCTTCTTCTCAATTGAAATAAAGGAAGCTGGTATGATTATATTACGTTCTAGTGGTACTAAAGAAAGGAGGCAGAGTTGTACAAGCTCTGTAGTTCGGAGATAACCAATGATCTATTAGAATAAGAGAACGGGTACCAGGGGTTGCAAAGCATGGTTTTGCACTCTTAGGGTGGGCTTGATTGACATAAAACATAAGTAATACGAGCCCTCTAGAGGAGGCTTTCGTCGTACAGTACACTTTAAAGCGGATAGTGATGATGATAATCCAAGTAATAGTGATCA
The DNA here is from genome assembly GCF_050947875.1 of Dermacentor variabilis. Taxonomy (NCBI): domain Eukaryota; kingdom Metazoa; phylum Arthropoda; class Arachnida; order Ixodida; family Ixodidae; genus Dermacentor; species Dermacentor variabilis. Next base: position 18,454,169 of record NC_134571.1, read on the forward strand.
GATAGCATAAAAAATTGACTTGCCATCCCGGCCCTTCGCAAGTGAATATCCAGCGAAGCTGTTCAAAACAACCATTACAGCTACTGAGAGGGGCAGGCAATTTTTTATTGCTTTAGAGTAATGGTAATAATGGGAGTAATGGTAATTTTGACAGCATGCAGTCGGTGACCATATTGCCGTTTCTTTTTCCCTTTGCCGCTCCACGTATTCACTCTGCTCCTCGGAAGTCCTACCTATGCGTTGCCTACCAATAGCGGTACTGTTAAATCTGTTGCTAGGCTGGTTCTTTTGTATACAAAACGCTAGTGACGTCACTCCACACGTCACAAACTGCCGTCGCCGCGGCAGCTTCCGCAACAGTAATCTTTACCAGGAAACGTACGCGGTAAGCGCTACGTACTTCGCATCGCTATCAGGAGCGCCTTGTCATCAATTATGGGGTTCGGATGGTTGTTTTGTGCTTGTTATTTAATGAAACGAATGCTGTTCTGTATATTGTATGCGGGATTCTAAAGAATGCACGCACTTTTCTTTTCACTTTGCTGAGTGCTTGGAGCCTGATTCACCACCGTCGAGGGTCGGCCCGGTAATGCAGTACCTTCGGAATCGACCCAGATTTTTGCCCGCGGACACGGGCACGAGAAATGCCGACCAACGAGAGGCTAACAGCTTCGCTATAAAACCAGCTTCGTTAGACAAAGGATCACTATCCATCAATTTCGATTATTGTTTATGCCATCTTGATTGCGACCCTAAATACACGACCACTCTTTCTCCCCCCCCTCCCCTTTTTTTTTTGCGATGAATACATGCTTTAAGAGGAAGCTTTAGCTCGGCCCGAATCCGACGCCGCCTCTTCAAATACATGTAAAATAAAACGCAGAAATTATTTTCTTAATTAACCCTTGGCCTATTTTAACGAAATATGCGGCATTTGAGAGAAAAGGTTAACTTCTAGTGACTTCTGGAAACGAAATTTTTATTTATCGCCTGAATTTTCTCACAAAAATATTGCCAAAAATTGGCAAGTGAGAGAAAAAAGATGTACGATGTTTATAAGTCCGCAACCTTGCACCAAGAACAGATACCGCCATTCTGTAAATTTCATCCGTCAGAATATCCAATCCGTGCAAATTTTATACATTACTTTATATTTTACCTGAACCTGTTACAATGTTTACGAAGGCTTTGCAAAAGTGCTACTCACCTATCAGTGGTGTACTTAAAATCCATGTATAATAGATCAGATTTGCCTGTTTTAGATGTATTACTATATGCAATTTACAGAATTGCGATGTCGTTTATTGTTGCAGACTTACAGAGTTGTAAACCTCATAGTTTCGTTTTATGAATATTTGCGATTCTCAGCAATCTTTATTACAAATTGACGGCCTAAATCGGGAGTTTGCTACCAAAAAGCACTAGATTTTGGCTTTTTCTTTTAGGTGCAGCAAACACCATCAAATTTCGTGCAGTGGTTACCAAGAAAAAAAAAACATTTCTCTTTTTCCATGTATTTAGATAGGAGCCCACGAGCTAAAGCTTGCACGTTGTTGTGTATGTGCTTTACGTCTGCTCTAAGGTCCTAACTGTGTATGCATTAAATCAGTGTTTTGTGGTATTTGCTGTCATGTATACCTGTCGGTCGTAGCTGGTCGCGGCACAGTAGAGCGGAGGCGAGCTTGTGCAGGAGGCGACGTGGCTTCGTTTGAAAGTATGGAAAAGTCCACAACAAGCGGTTCATCAGCTTCACTCACTGCAAAGCGACAGTATGGACATGTTGCACACAGTAGAAAGTGCGGCTAGTCTCATTTACAGGTGACAGCCGGTGTAAGAGCCAGCCCGGCCCGCAGCCTCCTAAGCACCTTCCTCCTCCTAAGCTTATTTCTCCCTATATTCTCTCAGTCGTTTGCATCTCCAAGTCGCCTGCAGTATACTGCCGAAAGTACGATGAGTGCACAGGTAATATCCTTGCGCAGTGGAATAACGCCCCGGGCGTAACTGTCTGACTATTGGCGGGTTAAGAAGAAGAAGAAAATAAACTTTATTTTAAAAAATGATCGGCAGTTTTGGTCATGGTAGCCTCAGGTGGCGGCTCGAAGCCCTTGGACTCGGGTGGCATCTTCGGCTTGCCGGAGAGAGTTTTGTTTTTCCTGGGTACACGATGCGTTATAGCGATACGTGAAATGTTAGGAAATTTGTGTATGCACGTCGTATAGTGCGAATTAATCTTGACAACCCTCGTGTGGACCCCCGCTCACGCGGCTGTGCCCGGCAACGCGTCGGCTCACAGTTTGGCTCGAGATCTCGCGCGCCGAGCCTCGTCAGCGGATGCGGACGGCGTGAATGAGGAGGAGAGACACGAGGAACCCTGCGAGACTTCGGTATCGCTTGAGGCGTCGCGCGCTCCCACCACCGGCCAAGCAACTCGACAAAACGCAAGCGGTCGCGTTTCGGCGACTTCAGACAAATACATACCCACATCCAAAATACATTAACAAAATCACAGGGCGCAGGGAAAGCGACAAATGTAGGCTCTGTTCAGAAACAGGAACACTCACACACATAATGTGGGAATGCACCTCGCTCCCGTTCTCTCATCCCCCCGTCAGCAGCGAGACTGACTGGACAGCCTGGCTCATGGACTGGGCGGAAAAGGCCAAGCAGGCCCAGGGCCTTACTTGAGCCCTAACCCTCAGCCAAGTCCCTCTTTACCCTTCCCCCTTTCAATAAAGTTTATCACCACCACCACCATCTGGCGGTGAGCAGACAACGAAGCTCGGATGAACACATATCGAGGTGCATTCAGTATTCCTATTGTGTAAGGAAAAGTCCAGCTTCCACAATGACGCAAACGACTTAGATGACGGGGGAATAAGTGGCATAAGCGCACGTGTTTCCCGTCGGAGGGAATACTCACGTGCGGGAAGTTGAGGGGGTTAAGGCGGGTGAGGGATTATTTGCTTTGGGAGGGCTGTGTGCCCTGCTGGTCAGCAGCAATATTGTGAGGGTTCGCATGCAGCATGGCCTTACTCCCTGTTCCACTAGAACGCGCAGTGTCGCGTAGGCACCAGACGAGGCTGGACGACCCTCACTCGAGGGAGGCGTGGCGTTAGACATTGTACGCACGAAAGTGAAAGCGCACCCGCCGAAAGTCATCAGCCAATAAAACAAACTAGATCGCTTCTACAAAGCTGCCCATAGAAACAGCATGTAGACGCGCGCATCATCCCTCCGTAAATGAACTCAGCTCTTTGGCTTCTTGCTATCTTTCATTTCTTTATTTCGTTTTTTTTATGAGAGGGAGATTAAAGCGGCCTGCTGGAAAAAAATGTCGAGAACGGATGACGGTGCCTTAAATTCGAGCACTGAGCCGCCTTCGGATTAGCGTCAATCTCGAAGTATAAGCCCCGGTACACTCGTAAGCTACACTTTTCTCATTTCAGTGCTGCGATATTTACGGTTTAACGAGCTCCTGGAAGTGGAGAGCGATGGGCTTCCTGAAAACAAACTTACTGCCGCCCACCCCTGTAAGGAGCGCCTCGAATTTCGACCGCTCTGTTCTCATTCGAGGGTCCCTCTCTGTCTTCGAGTCACGACTTGCGTTCCTCGCCGTCAACACTATGTAACTGGCATAGATTCGTTGCAACTAATTGCCGAGAAGGAATGTAAAACGCCGATAACATAGATAGATAGATAGATAGATAGATAGATAGATAGATAGATAGATAGATAGATAGATAGATAGATAGATAGATAGATAGATAGATAGATAGATAGATAGATAGATAGATAGATAGATAGATAGATAGATAGATAGATAGATAGATAGATAGATAGATAGATAGATAGATAGATAGATAGATAGATAGATAGATAGATAGATACTTGAACATTTTCTCTTTACTTTTTAGTTTTTGTTCTTCGCCGCATCTCACAGCTTTGTGCGTTAGTAGAAAGGTCCACGCACAACCAATGATTCCGCTTGATGGTTGATTGACTGCCGTGCCAAATTTCTATCCGGCAGTGTTCGTACGAAATGCTATAAAAGCAGCATGGCCTTCAATATATACCTTGTGTCATGCTGTCCAAAAAAGTTTGCTGTTTGTCTTGTTTGCACTCGTTAATTTGTAAGTCGCGAAAATCAGTCTTTTCCTGTCATTTGCCTGTATTAATTTTATCATCTTTGTCATCTTTTCACTTGTATACTTGTTGTAATATAAATGTAATAATTCTTATTACAAATACGTTACTTCACACGCCTGCTTCTTGTGTCTTATGCTATTTCTTGTCTGCACATTTATAGCTTTTGTCAAATTGTAACTCCGGGGCCCTATAACGTAAAACTATTCCAATATGTTTTTATTCCAATCTCCTCACGTCAAACTTACGTAAACGCCGACGCAAGCATCGGGCAGTGGCTCGCAGGGTTCTCTGAACAGACCAATCAAACGCTCTCCTCATTTATAGGAGGTCACATTTGTTTGCTTTAAAACGAATAACATTACCTACACTGAGCGGCTTGTCTTATCTAATTGACTGACAATAGGCGAGGAGAACGCCCAAGTGGAGAGTGATTCGATGGGGCCGAGGCAGTGCACTGAAAATCGATAAGCGGATGAAGAGGGTGATGCCGGCGTCTGCGATTGGTCTTGAGCTTGAGGTGGCTGGTCGAAAATCGCGGCGGCATGCCACGGAAGATTAAGAACGCTGCTAAACCGGATCCTCCGCAAAGAAGAGTTGGCAGAGCGAGGTCGTAAACCTGCCGAAAGTGCCCGAAAACGTTACACAGCCACACAAGAAGTTTTATTGCGCGCAAATAAACCCATGCTCTCCGGCAGGTGCGAGTAGCCAGTGCCTGAGCGATCGGCGGCAGCCGTCTTTTATTCCTTCCGGAACGGGGTAGCCTGTGCCTATTCAGAAAAAAAATTCAGTTTTGTTCGGCATATTAATGCTGCTTTAACGTGTACACGTCACTTTGACGCGGTGAGTTTTCGCGGTTTTCTGACGTCGCGTGACAGGCAGATGAAGTGGGTGCAGCCCTAAAACTTTTGACCAATAGCCGAAGTCTAATGGCGAAAAGGCGTCGAATAAGAAATAACTATTTTTCTTTTGTTCGACCCAATCATGCATAATCAGTGTGTGCACGTCACATCAGATGGGGAGCTATCGCGGTATTCGTGACTTCGCGTGACAGACAGGCGAAGTGTGGGTGGTCCAAAAAAGTATTTGACCAATTCCGGAGGGCTGACTGCAGAAGCGGAATAGAAAAGTTTGGAATAGCTTTACGTTATAGCGCCCCTGATCATTGTGTCATTTTGGTGGTGAACTTGGGTTTCGAGAAAACAGGCGCCCACGAAGGCATTTTTTTTTCCTTTTCGCCGGTCCCCTAGGCAACTGCATGATTTTTCCCCCCTAGTTGCCTGAAATAAACTTCAAGCTTCAAACTTGGGAATTGGGAGGCCTCGGAGGTCATGCGGCGAGACTCCAGGGCCACAGACATTCGCATTGATCATGTCAGTTATTTTACAGTCGGCATGTACAGTAAGCTAAGAAAAAAAAAGACCAAGACATGATCATGCTGGTAAATGATGTAGCAATAGGTGGTGTACAAAACATGGTGCATATGAGGTGTTTCCGGTCCTGTAATTGCTTACGGCGCATGTAATCCGCGAAAGCATCCCCTTCAAGACTTGTGCCTTTTACCACGAGGAAGCGGTCGCTGGAGCGTTGATTTGGACACCACCTATTGTACATAACGCGTTGCTGGTAGCCTTGCGTGAAAACTTATTCTGTCACATACAATTGAGCCGCGTGCTGATGACATGCTGCACACCAGATTTATTCGAATATTGGTCGACCATTCCTTTTCCGGGAATGTTGCCCAAAAATGAGCTACCAACCTATATTCGTCATCAAAGAATGTCGACCTGTATTCGTGAACAAAGCCAGCAAAAGCATGGAGCTAACGGAGTTCCCCCGTCGAGGTCACCTTAGCGCTAGTCGGGAGATTGCTCAGACTGGTTGTAAGATACGCTGAATATCCAGTGCGCTCAACGGCACCGGTGATTTTATTTCTTGGCGAGATCAATATATAGGCGTTGACGTTTATTTGTGTCCTGCCTATATTCGAGTAAATGCGGTGCATTTTCAACAGTATCTGTATCATATCATAGAGTTGCTCATAGAATTTCTAAAAATCTCGTAACGAATGCCACTGCAAAAGCGTACACATTTGGACTGGTATGTTCAGACTTGAGCAGAAATCTTGCAAAAGAACCCGACGTAAGGAAAGGACAGCTGTCTGTACTACCCTTACGTCCGGGTTATTTCGCATTGTTTCTTCTCAAATGCCGTTGTCTTCCGCTCGCTACAAATATAGCATTGTACACTTGAAAGTTATATGCGGTCATTAAACGAGTTATTATGTTGTTCGCTTACATGTGTCCTTGCAAGAACGTTAGTTAAGGAGAGGCGGAAAGTGAGCCTCCAATACCGGTTCAGCCATATTTAGAAGAAAAACGCCACGACGCCAAAAGTAATCGAATCATATGCCATCATGTACTGATTGAAATAGCGCGCCGTGAATATCGCACAAGAAAATTAATTTACACGAAAAGTCATCGCTTATAAGGTACCCATACAATATGCCTTAAATACGCATTTGTTAAGGTTGTCTTTTTCGTTACTTTTTTTTACCACTTGAGTTATAAATATCCCTGCCTGTGTTGCCTGTGCCCTTGTTTTTCTGCGCAAGAGATATTGAAAATATGAATATTCAACCCCGATGTTAGTCAAGCCCCTGGCAATGCTCACAGGATGTTTTCTGCTAACTGCTCGCTCCGCGAAAGCTTGAGGTTGTAAAAAAAAGAAAAAAATGGGTATGTGAGCCGGCACCACCCAGAATTGTCGGCTCCCCGCTGCCCGTTTAAGCAAACTACAAAAAAAAAAAAGGGGGGGGGGGGCACGAGCGCGTGCGTTCTTCACTGCGGCCGAGCAGCGACGCGACGCGGCGGTGACCAAGAAGCGCTGCTCGCTGGACGTGAAATGGAATGCTGAAAAACGTAGGCACCGAAGTCTCGCTTTTATTCTTCAAGTTTTTAAGGCGCCCCGGGGACTTTAGTTCCGTGTTGCCAGCACCGCTGATCAATATGTTTACGTCGAACATCGACTCCAGCACCCGCGTCTCGGCTAGAATACCACGTTTCGTAACACTATACAGAAGTTTTTTTCTTCCTTCGATGTATAAATTCGACAAAGCAGTGTTCAAAGAGGGAGCATGCGGATGTTTTACAGCTCGACGATGCTGAACACGTGACAAGTACGAGCTGTGCAGGCACAGAATGGCGTGGTCAGACGCCTTGAGTCAAGAGCGTGTCTTTACGGTCAAAAGCAATGCCGCAGCAAACATGATTCTTGGTACTGGTACTACAAAAACATTGGCGCGTTCACGCCATACATGCGGATGCAAAATGAGCAAAATATGCTCGAATGAGCAAATGTGCTCTCACACACACACACACACACACACACACACACACACACACACACACACACACACACACACACACACACACACACACACACACACACACACACACACACACACACACACACACACACACACACACACACACACACACACACACACACACACACACACACACACACACACACACAAACACACACAAACACACACACACACACACACACACACACACACACACACACACACACACACACACACACACACACACACACACACACACACACACACACACACACACACACACACACACACACACACACACCAAGTGTGCCGTGTAACACACACACACCAAGTGCGCGTGCGTGTGTGTGTTACACGGCAAACCTAGTCGTATAGCTGCTTGCGCATTGTGAGCATAGTACTTCATAGATGGAAAACCTCAATCACTCTGTGAAGCACTGCGGTCCCCAGCAGTATTTCACTATTTCTCTCCCTGCCTGAAATTGGAATGGCTGACAGACCTGCACGTGATCTCTGCAACTGCCAGGAGAACACTGATCACGTATTGTGCTACTGTCCTCAGTTTGAAGCACACAGACAATCAATGATCAACGCTTTCAGGAAACTAGATGATCGTCTTCTGAGGGAACATACACTATTAGAACACTTTCCCCGCCGATCATCGGCCCAGTAGGTACTAAAGGCACTTTTGTGGTTTCTGAGAACGTCTGGCTTGTGCGAGCGGCTTTGACTCTGTACTGCTGTTCATGCACGACTCTCTACCCCATCTGGCTCTTCCTCTCCCTTCTTTCTATTCCCCTTCTCCCTTCCCCCAAAGCAGGATAGCGGCTCGTTAACATCCCTGCTCCTCTCTCTCTCTCTCTCTCTCTCTCTCTCTCTCTCTCTCTCTCTCTCTCTCTCTCTCTCTCTCTCTCTCTCTCTCTCTCTCTGCCTCACTTCTATAGCGCCTGAATTCCATCCGTTGCGTAACGAAAGTTGGAAGCCACTTTTGGGTGCTTTACTTGTACGACGAAGTACGTTCAGCAGTACATAAAAATAAAATAAAAGAGAACGAAAGATAGAATTAAGGAATAAAGAAAACACAGTAGACTGGGGAAGCCAGATTCCTCGAGCGATTCTGGTAGAGAGAGATGAAGGGGAACAAAAAAACCCATTGCTCACAAGGCTGGCCACGTACAACACGATTTCTGGCTTGTTACTCCCCCTCCCACCTCCCCACTTCTATTGTGGGTGATTTCTTATCCACAGCGTGTTTTTTCTAATGTTATTTTTTTATTGACTTAATCGCATCAGAAATATTTCGTTATTAACTGGTAACCTCAGTTCGGCGGATGATGGGGGCGATAGCTGTTGCAGACGGCTCATTAGTAAACTAATATTGGTTAAGTAACTTTTTCTTTTTGTTGCTAGAGTCAAGGCTCATGTGTTGCAATGTAGGTATTTCAGGCGGTCACCGCGGCAGGTTAAATCGGTTTACGCGATTACAAAAAGAAAAGTAGATGTGTGCGAATATTCTAAGTTTTCGAATAACGAAGCGACTAGTGCCCTACTCGATTGGCTCTTCGAATCGAATAGTAAATGCGGAAATTCTCGTAAATGCGAATATCTTTAAAATGCTTTTTGAATATTTCATAACGCAAACTGCGCCCAAATAAGCACAGAACTGGAGCAAAGGTACGGTAAATTTTCGTACCCGTGGCCATAGTTTAAACATAAAACGTGAGAATTTGCGCAGTGGAGGAGGCTACGTCACTTACGTAGCCATACTTTACAGGCGGTACAGCGATCATTCGCACTCTTTAAGAGCCCTGTACATGCGAAGGAACTACTTGTTTGCTCCTTATGCTCCATTCGTGCTTTTAAATAACAACGCTTCATACCGTACTATGTAATGACAGAAACGTGCTTATTTTAACAATACTGGGATGTAATGATCATTTTATATTAACTTTAACAACGGCTATTTATTATTCGAAAACTACCGCTAAATATTCGGTTCGATTCTAGTACTATTCGATTCATTTTCGATTCAGTCTCAAAAATCACTATTCGCACATCCCTACAAAAGAGCCAGCAGCAGTGGTACATCGTGACCGACAATTGGCCCACTTTTCTATACGCTTCGATTCCGAAACTGAGCGCACAAATAGCGCCCTAAGCGTTGTCCACGTGACTGTTAACGCGCCGCTTGGTTTCGTTATGCCAGTGGTTCGACCACCTGCGCGGGCGCCTTACTTCGCGAAGCGCATCGGTCGGTGACAGATAAACGCCTGTGGTACGAGCGCGCGAAGACGTATTGGATTTCTCAGCAATGCATAACAATGCATGCATCGTAGTGAGCTTCTTTGCGCCACGAAAACGTATAAAACATCACGTGGACAGTGCGTCCGGTGTTCTTCCTTGCGCCCAGTCTTGACGGGCGTGGGATCCTGTCTATTCGTGTTCCTTGGTCCATTTTGTAAGAACGAGAAGAAAGGGGGTTAACCGAGGGGCCCGATCTTTATTAATCATATCATGAGAAGCCAACAAACAGACACCAAGGAAAACATAGCGAAAATTAGTTGTGCTTACTAATTGAATTGAACAAAACTATAAATTAATGGCAATGAAAGTGGATGAAAAAACAACTTGCCGTAGAGTTAGGGAACAGTCCCACGTCTTCGCATTACGCGTTGTTTGTTGGCTTCTCATGCTATGGTCCATTATGTGCTGTTCAAGTAAGTTCCTTGAGTAGACCGACAATCAAACTGCTGACCAGGTGCTTTTTAGTTTACGCGCTTTATTTTTCTGTGCGCTCTTGTGCCTTTCTTGCGCAATTTTAGCATAATGTTACGCGTAATTCACAAGTGCGTGTGAGTTTGTTTAGGCGTTAGTCCACACTGGGCGGCAGTAGCATGCAGTGACAAAACTGCGGCCTGTACACAGACATATGTTTTGTTAGAGGCATGTTTTACTAAAGATATTCGAGGACGTTCTCAGTGCATGCATGGCTTTGCTTTAGATCTTGGCCTCGGCATAAGTGCTAGCGCACTTCGAGCATCCAGCGTTCAACGTGGATGCCTGTGCAAGACGTGGTACGCGGTTCCTCTCGTTTGCGCAGGCGGCGCTTCCTCGCTAAACGTGAACTCCGGATCAATGATTGAGCGCAGAAAGCAGCAGCGGAGGGTGTAGGCTGTGTTTACTTGAGAAGTGTAGCGGCTGGGAATCGCGATTACTAGAGCGTGGCAAGCCAATGCCTTGACAAGCCACTGCGCGGGTCATCCTGCACGCTGCCGTACAACCCGGGTACTGTCGTGGTCACTGAGGCAATTGCGTTGCTCGGCCCGGGCAAGTTCATTTACGATTAGCATAAGCAAGACATCTTTTTCAGAAATGCCGTTTCTTTGGCCTCTCGTTAGCACGGAGCCGTTATGGTGTAAGCTATGGTATATCTGTTTGTGGTTTTTCATCTATAAAAGGAGAGTCAACAGCGGTTGATATCGAGGAAGAACAAGGTCTTCTTGTGAGTATCAGTGTACCATGTGGTTTGTTGATTAGACTGCGCTACCTTCGGGATAGGTCCACATTTTTTCAGACTGCAATATATCCGGGATCGGACCATAGTTTTGGTTGAGTAAAGCTACACTTACGGCACCGCTTTTAGGCGCGCGCAGTTTGAACTAGAGCATCTGGGTTCCACTTACGTCCTTTTGATCATCATTACTGCTCCGTACATATCTCTGCGCTTACTTTTTGGTGCGTCTTTTTCGTTCCAAGCTTAATTTTGACGCCTTTCTTGCTGCGCTATATATGCGTGCACTATAGAAGGCCTCAAATCGTCTAATTTGACGAGACGAATGTGGCCAGATACCCAGATACACATATCTCACGAACTCCAAATCGATCTGAAGTCTCCAAAGAAGGCCTGTTGTTCAATAGTTTACAGACATTCTGCTGTCTTGCACGATGGGTATCGAAGCGTCATGGCCTGAGCTATCCTATTTGGCCATGTGGTCGTGGCGGTTGGCTTGGTTCAACACAGTACCACATTTACAACGAAGCTTTCTTGGCCTCTTCCCTCCACTTTGTGGCTGCAGGCTGCTGTCTTGCACGATATGACCCATGGTGCCGCCCACAATGCCGACCGTGGCAGCTTGGCAATACCAAGAACGTTGTTAATTAAAGCGAAGTTATCTTTGCGAATCCTCCCGGATTTTCCTGACCGTGGCCTCAGGGTGCTGTCTTGACGAATGGATCGCACTTAAGAAACAAAGAAAACTTAATTACCTGCCCCACGTTGGGATCAAACGTCGGTCCCGCAGCGCAGCAGCCCGACGTTCCGTAGCCAATAGGCCGCAGTCGCACGCACGCTGTGCCATCGGCAACTAAGCTCTTCGAGATCACCGCCCCGTGCGTCACGTTGCGTAGCACTGCAGGTGCGCGCGCGAGAGAGCGCCAATGTCCGTTGCGCCAAAGGCGCAGGAACAGAAGTGGACACGTTCGTAGCATGTTATTCGGTGGCAACTTCACGAAAGCTTCGCTCCACGTGGACTCCAAAATGTGCTTTGGATCTGCTTAATATTTTAAGCAATGCATTAGACAACTAACTAAACAATGAAATAATAAATTACTCAATTAATTTAGTTAGCTAGTTAGTTGGTTAGTTTTTAGTTAGTTCGTTCGTTAGTTACTTAGTTAGTTAGTTAGTTTGTTCGTTAGTTAGTTAGTTAGTTAGTTAGTTAGTTAGTTAGTTAGTTAGTTAGTTAGTTAGTTAGTTAGTTAGTTAGTTAGTTAGTTAGTTAGTTAGTTAGTTAGTTAGTTAGTTAGTTAGTTAGTTAGTTAGTTAGTTATACCCAAATGTTCCGTTTGAGGCAGTTACATCGGGGTGGGCATATCTAGTGGGTAATATTTCAACGCGACAGTGTTAAGGGCCCCGTGTCGTGGAAAATTCGGCGTCGGTGTCCAGCGTCGGACGTCGTTTCAGCAAAAGAAATTTCGAACCAAATTACGAAACACGCATACCCAACCACTATTCTACCACCAAAGTTGTTCATCATTTGTCTCTCATTTTTTTTACAAAGTTATTCCTCGGAATCTTGAGAATGGCAGCCCCCTAACAAATGTAATATAAAAAAGAAAAAACACCGATAGAGCATATCTTTTATGTTAGCTCTTTTCAGACTGAAATATTAAAAGTGCGAATCAATAACAGGAGATCGACCCACGCAAGAGGCCGCGTTTATACCGGGAAGCTCGCCTTCGTGTATAGCGTTCGCCACCAGCGCTTCCCTGTGAAGGCTATGGTTACATAAGCTGCAGTTCCCGGGAAGCATGAAAAGCATCCAGGGGTATTTGAATGCTGTCGCGTTCCACTCTTAAAGGCAAAGGTTAAGCTTCCCCCAAATTTTAAAGAAATATAAGATGCATGGCGGAGTGGTGCACAGCTTCGGCTGGAAGAGGATTCAGTCCCTCATACGCTTGAATAAAGAAGTGCAGATGAGCGTCGGTGCGAGTTGCAGAGGAATAAATGGCCTTTTTTGTGACGGAATGAAGTGCGATGCGCAGGTGGGATGTTAGTCTGATGTAGCAGTGAGTGGTAAAACTCATGAGAAAGGCATCTCCTTACGGTTTTGTTGCGCTGCTAAAGGGTTGGAAGATTCAGTGATGACTTAATCTTAGTGACGCTAGTGTGGCAAGAGTAGTCGGAATGAGCAAACCTTACTGGGCGATTCTTTGTAGAATCCAGTGCTATTGAGAGGTTAGATTGGTATCGGACCCAAACTAGAGTGCGCTGGAATGGGGGAGTGGGTCCAGCGGCCGCCTGGGCAATCGCCGAGGGTGATTCAAACAACTTTGAAATTGCGGCGGCGCTGCCGTCGCCTTAGGGAGAAGAAAGAAATTAGAAGGGAAAATCTGTACGATAACACACAAAGTACAGCGCCTTGCTATTTGAGGCTCGAGCCGGTTGCCTAAGGACAAAAACATACTGGAGCAAATATTTGCAACAAGATGAGGCATGCGTGTGCTGCAACGAAAATCTGGAGACCACTCAGCACATCCTAATGGCATGCGAAGGGATTCACCCAGTGAGAACGATCGGTAACGCACACCTCACAGAAGCACTTGGGTTTAAAGATGACGGAAGCGTCAACCGGTCAGCAGCCGAGATTAAGCTAGAAATGCTTAGAGTAATGGTGAAAAAAAAAGCAGGAAACAGATTGATACAACCGAATCTTTTGCAGTCATAGCAGCGGTACAAGGTAGATTTTGAAGGAAAAAAAAAGATTAAGGAGATGTATACAAAAATGCTAGATAAAAAGCATGTATAGCATACCTGATTAAATCAAGCAGGCTAGGTGAATATTTGTCACCGCCCCGTTTCAAAGGTTATGCCATTAAATCATCATCATCATCATCATCATCATCATCATCATCATCATCATCATCATCCTGAAGCTTCGGCGATTTCACAGCGCCCATTGGCTGAGACGAGCTCACGGGCTGAGTAGCTGTCGTCTGCATGACGCACTGTCGTTGTTGCGTCGTTTGCATCCTTTCCGTCGCTTTTTCTCCCTTTTTTTGACTAGAGGTAGGTGGGGAATAAAATTACTGTTTCCGGCACCGAGTATTAAAACTAGGTGTAGCAGTACTGAAACGCCCTTCAAAGCTCCATGCAGCAGGGTTAGGGTCTCCGACGCGACAAGCGTCCGGCCGGCGCGCGGGGCCGCTCATTCAGGTGAAGGCGACGGTGGCGCCACCAACTTTTCAATAAAGAAAGCCCAAGCGGGGAGCCCACGCTGGACCCGCTCATCTTTCTACTCAAACTGAGCAGCCTCTACTCAAACTGAGCATGCGCGTTCCAGTTTGGGTCGGCCAAGTGTCATAAGTATGCTAGTAGTTTTACCGGATGGAGAACGACATGTAGATTACGGCGCAGTTATCATAAGTACATGATTGGTTTCGTTGCTAATTCTGGAAATGTGGGGGGGGGGGGACCAACCGAAGGGATTACACAAGCTCACGCCGAGGTACTCTCAGGAAGTGACGGCACATATTTCAGAGCCGGCTATATCGTACGTAGTTGAAAATAATGATTAGCGACGATAAAAAAATAGCTAATGACATTTTGTTGACATCGAGAGACATTACTCACTTACTACACCCAGCTTCAATGAGGTTAAAGTCAGACTGAAGGGCACAAATATGATCGTCGTTAGTAATAAGACAGCAAGTTACAAGATCATCAGCAAATAGACGGAATTTAGAAGAGCAATAGCTGGGAAACTCATTAATGTATGTTAAGAAGAGTAGTGGTTCCCACGATAGTGCCTTGCAGCATGCTGGAAATAACGGATGATAAAGGAGAGAAGGTTCTTGTTGGCGTAAACGAACTGTTGACGGTTAGTCAGAAAGTTGCGCATCCACTCGAGAACAAGAAGGTTAAGATTAAAACTCGATATCTTTAGAAAGAGCCGTTTGTGAGGAACCTTGTCAAGAGAGAGAGAGAGAGAGAGAGAGAGGTCATAAGGGAAAGGCAGGGAGGTTAACAAGGCTGATCCCGTTAGGCTACTCTACATTGGAGAAAGGGGATTGAAAGAGGAAGAAGGAAGTTCAAAATTTGCACTGTTACAGACACAAGCGTTCATCGCTAAGTCAGTTACAGGCGGCCATGTAGGCTGATGCATTTCAAGTGACGCAACAGCGCCTTTGTGGCATTGCACATAGCAGACGCAGTATGCCACGGGCCCTAGGTCTTCTCCTCTGTGAAAGTCGGGTCGTCTAAGTGCCCCAAAGCTGTGCGAAGGGAGCTCCTCTCGTCTTCGTATATATGTGGGGCAGTCACACAGGAGATGTTTGGTCGTTTCTTCGACACCACATGTGCTGCAACTGGTACCGTCCGCCATTTCAATTAGGAATGAGTAAGCGTTTGTGAAAGAAACTCCTACTCGCAGGCGGCACAGTAACTTTTCGACCCGTCGGTTATGATCAGGTAAAAGTTGTAATGCCATATGCGGGTCCATGGCATATAGCGCCGGTTGGTGAACTCCGGTGTGTTCCGTTTACTCAAATTAATAATATGGGCAAGACCACTGAAATGCAACACTGCATCCGTTCTGAACAATGGTATCGAGGTTCCCTCACATTCATCCTGTGCCTCATGGGCAGCTTTGTCGGCATTTTCATTGCCAGTAATGTTGCAGTGCCCAGGTAGCCACTGAAATACAACGTCGTGGCCTCTGTCCACCACTTGATGGTAGCGTATTCGCATTTCTGCTACCAGTTGTTCGTGTGGGCTGTGGCACAGAGCTGATAAGAGTTATTGCAGGGCTGTCTTTGAGTCACAGAATATAGCCCAGATGATAATGATTGCTGAAGGATATTGCATAGAGTGACACTTGTGATGTGTTTAGTGTTCTTTAGGAGCTTGGAACTGATTCCGTCGATGCCAGCCCAGGATATTAACTGAAATGATTCTATTAATTTGGTGGTACTCTCTGCTTTGAATGTTATACCAGGCGTGTTTTGGTGATTAAGGTAGGGACACTCCGGGAGCTCAGCGTTAGGTTCAAAGGTGGACACGGAAGAGAATACAGAGTTGAGTACTCGGGACACGTTATGGTCAGGAATACGGTTATTGTCGTCATCGTACATTGATAATTGATACATTGATAATGATCTTTAATTGTCTGGGTTAATGTACATCCATAATTGCCTGGGATTGTTTCGCAGCATGTCAGGCAGTGTGGTTGAGTAAAAAGTACGTTTAGCTGTCGCGGTTAGTGAGTCGAAGCTTTCTCACTGGTGTTATATATATGTCCCAATAACCAGGAGAACCACTGAAACACGCACAAAATGGAGCCGAGGCTTCTGCTGAGTGCGGAAGAGACAGAGGCTTGAACGGAACATCGAACGGAGCAGGAGAGCCTTCTGCACGCGGCGAAGCGCGGTGGAGGTCGCGAATGCATGCTGGTTCGAAATGTGACAGCGTCCTTGCAGAACACCAAAGGAAGCTTCGCTTAGAGAGATTCCCACAGCGCGTGGTGCCCACATAATTTCTTCTGTCTTTTCTTTTTTTTTAGCAGTGAAGCTGTTAAGGAATACTTTCCCCACTATCGTGTCCGCGTGTAGAAAAAACTCCCGAAGATAGGGCAATACCGGGCTGACCCGCGGCGGAGGTGCAGTTCGTGGCCCATACACAGCTTCGCCGGTCATCCTTCTTCACAGAGTGGAAGTTTTCTTCTTCCTTTTTGTTCTGTCTGTTTGTTCGGAATTACGAATGTATCTTCGTGAAGTAGACCATTTTTTATTCGCGGAGAGCGTGTCCCCCGGGAGGGTGTTCATAACCAGGGTAGCAAACTCGCCTCCCTGGGGAAGAGTCGCTCCTGAAAGATACGTATTGAGCCATCTCGACATGGGCCCCTCGCTCGCGCTAAGAGCCCGGCGCAAAGTCTTTGTCGATACCGTAGCCGAGTGATGACGACACTATTTCTGGTGAAAGCATAAAATTTGATCATGGAAACATTTCGAACTCTATGACACCGGGCTGAAGATAAGTATATTCACATGGTTGTTAAGATTATAAGCATCTTCGAAAAATAACGTTGACAATAATATAACCAGCTGTTAAAGAAAGAAGAAAGAAAATGAATAATGTCTCTAGGAGAAAAAGCAGAAAAAATCTAATGATGTTCAAAAAATAATAACAAACTTTGCATCACGGCGCCTCGTGGCCTAACACTCTTTCTTCATCCTTCAAACGGGGCGTCTACACATAAGGAAGTAGAGATAGAGAGAGTGAGGGAGAAAGTATGCGTGTGCGTATATATGCGTGCGTGTGTGTGCGTGTATAGATTTTTTTTTAGAATTGATTCTGAGTGTTTCCTCCCGGAAATATGAATAGTTGGCTCTAAGTACGTGTATATTTTTTTCAATCTTGCCTACAACTTACATTGCAGATTTTCTACACCATGCTAGTTGCAACGGGTGCATCTCACCTCAGCTCTACGTTTCACTCAACAGGTGAGATTACCACATCGCTTCCTCATGCTCAGGAAATGCCCACTTTTGCGGTCACTCTATTATACAGACAGTTATGGTTGGTGCGATGCTCTCTTGCAGTCATTTATTGTTTGTTGGGGATGCTATTGCAGCTTTGCGGAATAGTGAAAGAAAATTAAAGCAAATTGCGGAAGAGGCTCTATTACACCGTGCATGTATGCCGATGCGCGGGGTTCCTCCCCCGTTACAAAGACATCCTACGTTATTATACACGCATTCGTCGCACCCACGCCGCACCACCGCCGTCCTTCTCGCGAGAGGTAGCAGTGGCTTTACGCCAGTTACAAACCGCAACTTTTCCAAATCTTGTCTCTCTCAATAAATTCTACCCACACTTTTATGCAGATCGTTGCCCTGGCTGTGGCAGCTCGCCCACAATCTTCCACGTCACGATTGAGTGCACTGCAAACCTCTTTCCTCCCTTGCCAACTCTCCTTTACCCCCTACGCAACAGAGCTGTGGGACGATGCCCTCCGCAACGGACCTCCCGAGGTCCTCCCAGCTGAGATACAACGGGCTCGAAACATCGCCGGAATCATCTTAGGGACACTGGACTGAGGGTTCCCCCCACACTGCTCTCGACGTTCAAATATTAATAATAATGATGTTTTACTCTCTCCCCCGTAGAAACATACCAGCACTCCATCACTCCGTTCGCAGCTACCTTTCTCCCCGCGTTCTTGGTTTGATTAGATAACACCCGCCCCCTATAGGTTACCCTGGATCCGGCCCTGCCTCCAGAAAAGTTTTGGGCTGAGTCGCTCACTGATACGACATTCTTGGGTTGTTGCAACATATTAAACTTTTGCACTTGCGTCATTTGATATATATTCTAGCTGTTGAGCCTCAGACACGTACGTCTCTCTTTTTTATTCTTCGCAGTGGGCTTCACGCTGATTCTCTTGCTGCTTATTCTGTCCAGCTTTTGCATCGTATTCTCCGTGGTTCTGCTCTTGGGCCTCTTTTTCGTAAGTTGTTGTCTTTTTGTAGGATTGAACTGACTGTTTAACAAAATGCTGAAACTTGTGACTAAGCCCTGTCAACTGGTAAACGCACAAGTTATCCCAGTGAAATGATTGATTCGAGAGTTTTATGAAAACTTAGACGCCGGAACTTTACTCAATTTTGCAAAGACGCACGTGACGACAATAGGGAAATTTAGCCCGTTTGTGAACTATTGCCGTTTACGGAATGCCATAAACGTGTCGTGCAGGGGGGTCATCTTGTAACGCCGAATCCTATTAGAACCAGCACACAAAGTGAAATTTAAGGACCATCTTATGCTTGTAGATTAATTTATGCGATTTACCGTCCCAAAGCAACACTGGTGCCGTAGGCAGACGCCATAGGGGGAGTTCCGTATTAATTTTGATTTTGACCTAATTCAAAGTGCACGACGTTGTTTCTTTTTCTTTTTTCAATTCGCCCCCGTCGAACCACCGCGGACTGGGATTGAGCCCTTGACCTCGGGCTCAGCAGCCACCGCGGCAGGTGGCCGTGCTAGGCTTAGTTGCTGGTGCAAAGACGTCCGTAGAAACAACCATTGACGTACAGTGACTTTCTTCCATTGTTCTTATCAAGAACACCCATACAGCATAAGAGCCTTCTTAACACGTTTTTCTTGAACCAAACTTTAGGGAGGCCGAGCACGTACTGCGAGCGGCCTAACTGCAAGGCAGAAAAGTAAGAATCAAGTGGTTCCCGGCGCACGCAGGCGACGCGTCGGAACTCAGTGAGAACCACAATGAGACGGCACACGCAGCGGCGCGAGCGCTAACCAACCGCACCCCGGCGACAGACCGTCCGACGTGGTTCGGAGACAAGGACCGCATGACGGACTACAACGACATCACGAAGGCCTACCGCCTGGCTCGCAGGACTCTCCCACCCCTGCACCCGAGGCGGAGTTGAGCGGAGGCGGTACTACTGTAACAGCTCCAGATCGGATCGCTATCCGAGCCCGGGACTGATGCATCGCATGTACCCCGACACATACCCGACCGATAAGTGCAGGGCCTGCCGGAGGGAGACGGCAGATTACACGCACATCTTGTGGGACTGCATCAAAAATCCAGAGGAAGCAAGATCAAGAACGATCCCGCCGCGGCTTGAGGCAGCCGCGAAGAGCTACGACCAAGACCAACAGCTCTGGGCCATCCAGCAGGTCCTTGAGGAGCTCGAAAGGCAGGGACCCAGTGAGACATCAACGGCGAGCGGAGACCCGCGCCGAGTAACGGCAACTTCGTAGATGACGTAGGCCTTCGTCGGGGCGCGCGAGCGCCCAACTTCAGGCACAAATAAAGTTGGCTCCAATCCAATCGATGATGGTGAGGTCTTTGAAAGCGCGTACAGATTCCGTTAACTGTTACCACAGGTTACAATACAAACATTTCCTTTTTCTTGGAGGACGGAAGAAGTTGTGTTTTCTTCAAGGAAAGTTTGCACTTCCTTCGGCGCCAACGCCGCCACCATCATCACCATCTTCATCGTATTCGCAGGCATCTCCATTCGCAGCCGCCGCCACCGCCGTCATCGTATATCGTATTCGTTATCAAACTTCCCAGTCACTACATTTTCCTTCGGCGCAGGACAATCGCCTCCTGTTTCTTCCGTGGCTCGCCTTCGTGTCCATGACGACCGTACTGGACGTCGCACTGTCGCTGTACTTCATCACGGATCTGGTGAGTACTGGTCTCGGTCACGCACACCTCCTCCCGGAGCAGCCGGCTGGCCGGTGACGATCCCTCACTCGTCCCAGACACTAGCTTATATACGAACGCAGCACAGTGCCCGGGCACCCTCTTGGCGTTCCGGCTCGATGAGAGACCTCATACTATTGTAAATTCGGGAGCTCACGCTGACAAATACCAATGCTCACACTAACCCATCGTTTTTAAATCATGCTACTAGGAAGCATCAATTTCGCAGATGTATTATTAATAAGTATAACTTGTGTGCAGTAGTTTCTTTATGGATTATATTGCTTTTATGCGCAGTGATTTAATGCTGTTTGCGTTGTTGTAAGTTTGCACTTGCGCACGTCATAGACCTTTTTTTTTTCTTTTGTGCTAGAAGTTAGCTTTTTGGCATAGACGAGTATTAAAATTATAGGATGGAGGCCCTCCTCTGGTAGAAATTTCCGTAACGGCTTAACGTACTTATTGTCAATGAGCCATTGCCAATAACTGTTTGGTTAATCCGTTGGCATAGCTTTAGCATCTTTTAGAATCCTCTATCGTAGCTCTCGTTCCTGTGCCTAGCCACAACAGGTGGTGAATGCCTGCTGTTGTGTGTCAATTGGAGCAGCACACTTTGAACTGGTTTGAACTGGTTCTTTAGACGCTTGACCGTAGGGCCAAGAGACGGAAAGCCTAAGGAACGCTCCAGCCCGTAGTCTCCGAAGAGAGGCTCCTTCCGTTTGATAAAAAAAAATTAAATATGATAGTCAGGGGAAGGCAGCCGGTAGACGGAAGGATTAAAGCGCGTGTGTCCCGATGAAGAAATAACTTTTGGCCTAAAAGAACAGAGTGGGGACCTGGGTGGGGAGCGGGGAGGGGAGGAGAATGTGAGGATGGGATTGCTGGTGTGCATATTTCTGTCCGCTAGATCGTTGCACTTGTGCTGACCGTGGCCCTGCACCGAATGTACGTAGAGTGTAAATGGGGATCACCTGCGAAGAGTGCATATCTCTGAGCGAATTTCTGGGTTTTGAAATCATTCTTAAAACGCTGCGCAGCGCTGAGTCAACGTAGATTTCAACCACACTAGCTCTTTTAAGCATATTGGTCGTTTTGACTGCCCATACGCGTTTTACACCTATACTGTGTTATACGTATAGTCTACTACACTGTTATTTTATGTTGTTATTATATTATGATTATTCTTTGAGATTTTACTTTGGTTTGCGTTTTCCTTAGCTATTCTGTGTTCATTAAAATTTACCACCACGTTGTAATGTGCGCATTATGTAAATTAATTTTGTCTGGGGAAGTCCTCCTGACAGCTTTCTATCTCTGGGACCTCCGAATGGTACCAGTTTCACTGCCTGTGATGTTAAGAAATATGGATAAAACTTAAATTTAAAAAAGAATAACATTGCTTATACTTTGCTTGCATTCTTTTTCTGGTTCATTTGTGCAAGTTCATTCGAGTCGACCTTAGTTGAGCTACGCCAGTCGTCTCTTGCACAGCGACTCTGCTCCCTCACGGGGGCATATTTTCACCGTATAATAAAGATCAAACAAAGAGCGGCATACGCCATACGCACCGTGAAATGGTCGTTCTGAATCGCGCCGAAGCAACAAGATACTTTCCGCAAGCCGCTTGAATCAGTACTGCCAAACAGATGTCGTCGAAAGAGCTGTTAAGACACTAGGCGAAGTAATTTCAGTGGTGACTCATTTTACGGTGTCTGTGTTGAACTCGTCGCAACAGCGCCACAAGTATAAACCTCAGTTATAGCTGGTCGTTGCATTGATGTCTTTATTTGTTCGTACTGCACTGTTTTCTTGCGTGTTTATTGTGGCCTAGACACTGTCTATTTGTGGGACTTACGCAATCCTGCTATAGCCCTGCTGAAGGGCTCCAATTTGTTTAAAGACACAAGCAAACAAGCAAACATGATCTGGATATCTCACTACTTGAATACAGGTTTTACATATCAGCATTATTTCTACTACAGATTCTTTTTAACGGATATTAAAGGTTCCTAGACATTTATAACAACGTTAATTGTGTTCTTATATCAATTATATTACTCAAATTCTATCTTTTATTCCCCTGTTGATTATTACTATTATTATTGTTATTATTTTACAGAAAGTCGATGGTTTTGTGATCGCCATGTACGTCGTCGACTACACCTTGTGCTCAATAAATGTAAGTGATCGGCTTATCCTTGCGGATAAAAAAATTGTTTGCCTCTGCTGAGCTAGTACGCTCATTGCTTTGCGATGACAGTATAAAGCTGACATAGGCATGCCAGAACGTTTTCTAGGTAACCATGCCTGTTCCGCGTGCTTGAATATGTCTAACGAGACTCGTGAAAATTCCCCTCTTCTTCTTTTTTCTTTACCTTTTTTAGTGAACATGCCGCGGTTCGCTCACAGGGTTTAACGTTCCAGAGCAACACGCTGAAATGGAAGGCTACGAGTTAACGTCGACTACCTCGGGTTCTTTTAACGTGCGCTCGGTCATCGGTGCACAAGCGTTTTACGCGCGTCCGTCTCCATCAGCTGCCTAGACCAGGAATCGAACCCGCGACTTCCCTCTGAGCAGCCGAGCGCCGCGGAGAATGGATGCGGCCGTGTAGTTAGTTATTCGAATCTTCGGTTATCTGAACGTTCAGGAGTCAGTTGCAAACAGCTTACGTCACCATTAACAAACCTTTCATTGGCAGATTGTGGAAACAGCATCACTTGGGTGACTGAATAATTACAATGCCTCATCCTGAAATTCCGCATGAAGAGAGCTGACGAAGTCATAATGGCCGTGTCACAGCCCAATTGTAAATAAATATATCTCGCAAGATCATTCCAAAAGTACTGCATTTGACACAAGCTCGATGGAACTAATGGCAGAAAATTATCTGTTGAAAAAAAGGTTTGGAAGAAAATCCAGAATAATGCCGTTGCAGATGACGGCCAGTATTGAACATCTGACACAGGATCGAGCATTTGATGCGTAATCAGGCACGTGTAAGCATGACTGTTACGATTTTTGTCGAGGGGCAAAAAAATATTCAGCTTAATATTGTGGGAAGCTACTTCCCTAACGCTTTTATTTGAGGATCTGTCGCGTCCGTTTTTTGTGCCCTAATTCTTCTGCTTGCACTTAAAACTTAAAGTAAGCGTGTGAATTCGATTAAACTATACAGTAGTTGCCTTTTTAAACTAGTTCCAATTTTACACACAGCATTTTGCAAAGTGTACAAAAATATCATCCGCGACGTCAGTGCATACCTCTGTAGATATTGAATATGATTTCACTGTGCAAGTGCTGATACAGTTACTGCCAATTACCGACACAGACACTCCGTAAATGAATTCGAAGCCGCAAGGGTAGCTGCTCAAAAGAAAGCACTCGCTTCTTGGACTTTTCATTCTGCTCGCCGGGTTCGACGCTGCTTCGCATCTGCCTCCATGTCGGCATGCTATTCGAAGTTATGCGGCATAACAAGTGCTATTTCCGAGATTATTCCACGGAAGCTGCAAGTAATTTAGTGATCAGTCCACTATTACTAATAACCTAGACAAGAACACTCAGAACAACGTGGCTGTTTCCACAAATGCCGAGCAGCGTGAGAGGGTGTACGAGAAAAGGATTCCACCGTTCCTCTATCATTTTGCACCGAAGGTGCGTTTGAAGCCTAATGTGAAACAATTGGGAAATTAAAAATTCGAACACATAACCATATAAGACACTGATCCGCTTTACGAATGGACAACAGAGCAGAGCGCCGTACCGATGATAAAGCTAGGACGAAAAGAAATCCGATTATGCAACATATCTCCGCTGATCTGTTGCACGCCCGGCAGTCCTTGTGCGCTGTTGCGGAATTGCAATATATTATTTAGCTAGAATGCAAAAAATATATATATTTCGCGTTAGTAGCAGAAATTTGAAAAAAAAAAACACTGCTACTGGTGGGTAAGTACAAACACTTGTAAGGTTGCAGCGTCCTCTACAGTGTAACATAATTAGAAATTAACTAATGTATCGAAGCATATTAACATACATTAGGCAAGTATAGCATCGCATACAATAATTTCGCTTGTATCTTGTACCTGTATATCAAATACTTATCGCCTCACTATCTTGTATCTGTATCATGATACATTTGCAAAGTATATTTGCCCAGCCCTGTCATCGTTCCTTTGTAGTGTCTAAATAAATTCCCAGATACGATGTGGTGTTAAAAGATTTAAATTTATCTGGAAACAATCGTTTCCCGCATGTTTCCCGCAGGCCTTCACCGACCTAAACCTTCGTAGAGGTTCCACTTCAACTCTAAAGGGAGTTCCTTTCAAACGCGTAAGAATTTTTATTCCTACCCAAAGAGGAAACCCGCCCTTCCGTCACGTGAGTCGATCGCTTTCAAGATAGGGCCCGCAGCAGCGAGCGAATTCACCTTCGTGGTTCCTTGAGCTTCAACGCGAACTAAGTGGCGAGAATACATCGCGCACGAAGCTATCAGCACTCGGCCCGCTGTGTCCCCTTCGCAGATTGCTTTCGTGATAGGGCCCGCGCGGCCACTACCAAAGGCAGCCGCGGATGGAGTACGGCTGATCACGGTTGATAATGGTTCGCATCGAGAGGAGGCAGCGTCATCTACCACATCTACGTGCGAGGCTTTCCAAACGTGGTATTGTTCAGTTACGCCACGTACTACAGCATGCATAGGCCAGTGCTTATCTTCCACGAAACAGCAGGACCATCCAAACGTAACATCATATAACATGACTGAGCATCGCTAGCACGTGCCTTTTCTATGCTGGCTTCAGTTAACATTTCGGGGTTGCAACAACGCTTCTATGTTTCACGTTTCTTTCGTGGTGTTTCTCGCAAGTATAATAAACTCAGCATACGACAACGAAACAGCAGGTGATTAGCAGCAAGTGCTTACGCGTCATTTAGATAATTCCCACGGGAGAGAGATTACGCGTGTAATTTTTCGTTTATATTACAGGCCACAATATATATATATATATTGTAAGCACTATTAACGTACTTCGTCGTTTTCATTTGTACATAGCCATCATCATCTTCTTAGTTCTTCGACTTCTTCGCGCGTGAGCTGGGGGCGTTGCCTTTGGTGGATTAAACAGCGCTGGACAACTCGATCTGTCTCGGTATTATAAAGTGGTGGAGGTACGTCAAGATCCCGACGTCCTCTCGCGTTCCCGTCCTCCCTGGAGCTCCGTTCCGGTCGCCGCCTGCACCCAGCTACCCCTACAACAATGGACACTTCCAACCCCGGCCCTTCCGGCGCCTCAAACCCTACCACACAGACGGCCCCACCTGCGGCGCCCTCTTGGACTGTGACGAGCCCTCAGCGCGATCCCCCTGTCTTTGCGGGACTCCGCGGTGATGACGTAGACGATTGGATCGACCACTACGACCGCGTGAGTTCTTGCAACAAGTGGAACGACACCCAGAAATTGAGGCACGTCGCCTTCTACTTGACCGGTGTTGCAAAGACGTGGTATTTCAACCACGAATCCGACATCGCGGATTGGTCCACGTTTACCTCGAAGCTGCGGCATATCTTCGCTTCCTCGTCTGGCCGTGCAGAAGTCGCCAAACAGAAGCTGGGAACGCGCCGCCAACTTCCCGAAGAGTCTTACACCTCATACATAGAGGATGTCTTGGCTCTGTGCCGCCGTGCGAATCCTAGCGTGACGGAAGCCGAACGCGTTCGCCACATCTTAAAAGGCATTGGGCCTGTCGCGTTCAACGCCTTAATCGTTCAAAATCCGGCTTCTGTCCAAGACATCACTTCAACGTGTCAACGCCTCGACGAGCTGCAGTCTATTCGTCTTCCACATGAGGGCAGCGATCCTCAGGTTCCTCATTCTCCAGATTTACGTGCTCTTATCCGCACCATCATCCGCGAGGAGCTTCAACTACAAGACCTAAAGCGTCCCCCTGCTGCCTGCGCAACAACCCCCACCTTCGACTTGCGCGAGGTCGTAAAGCAGGAGTTGACAGCGATGACTACACCCACGACGCATCTTGCTCCGGTAGCGCGCTCCACACCTACCTACGCGGATGTTGTTTCGATACCCACCCCTACCGTGACTTCCGTGCCTACTGGCGTTTCCTATGACCATTTAGCTTCGATGGGAACCAGAGCACTTGCTGCGCCATCGTACCCTCAGTGGCGTCCACCTCGTCCGGTTTGTTTTTACTGTGGCATACGCGGCCATATATCTCGCTTCTGCCGCCGGCGCCAGCAGGATGAAAGGCGAGGCTATGCTGAGCACGAAAGAGACCGCAGTCGCCGATCAGACGACTACTATCCCGGACCGCACTCGTTCCCTCAACAGCGTTCTCCGTCTCCACCAGCTGCTCCCAATCTGCCTCATAGTTCCCGTTCGGCCAGACGTCGTTCTCCATCCCCTTACCGGCGCTCTACATCACCGCTTCGTCCCACTTCCCATTTTGTCGACCAGCACTCGGAAAACTAACTGTTGCAGTTTTTGGAGGGGAAACTGCTTCTTATCGGTCTTCAAAAATTCCTCCTGTTCGCCCGGCCAACATGCTTTCTGTGACTGTCGAAGGTGTTCCCGCGTCAGCTCTCATCGATACCGGTGCCGCCGTTTCTGTTCTTCGGAGTGATCTGTGTTCCCGGCTCCGTAAAGTAAAAACGCCTTATCTTGGACCTATTTTGCGCGGTGCTAATAATGCATTCATTCACCCTGACGGACAGTGTACTGCTCGTGTTCTCATCGACGGCATACGCCACCACATCGAGTTTATCATCCTTCCAACGTGCATCCATGAACTTATACTTGGTTGGGACTTCCTACATTCTGCTTCAGCCGTCATTTCCTGTAGAGAGGAAGTTGTCCACATCACGGACACAGAGCTTGCTCCTGTTGCGGACTCTTCACTTTCATGCGCGAACTTGGCCATCGCTGCAGACTACGTCCTGCGTCCTGGTCACGAAGACGTTGTAGCCGTGACATCCAGTCAGATCGCCGACGGAGACGCCCTAGTCGCCCCTTCTTCCCGCTGTACTTCTCGCGGAATTCTCATTGCCACCTGTCTCGTCCGGTTTTCACGCGGCCGCGCCCTTCTGTCTGCTTGCAACACGACCCCAGATCCTGTGATGCTGCCCAAAGGGATGACTGTGGCAACCCTCGCCGACACTCAACCTATCTCTCTAGTCACGCTTTGCCCTTCTTCATCGCCAGCACCAACCTCAGGTTTGGATGATTCTTTCCCTCCTCCAGCTGTTCTTGGTTCTGACCTAACAGCCGCGCAATCCGAAGCCTTAATGGTGGTCTTGGCAAAACACAAAGCCTGTTTCGATAGCTGTTCCCCTGTGTTGAGCCAAACTCCTGCGGCTACACACCGCATCGAAACCGATGGTTCCGCTATCATACGACGACGCCCCTATCGTGTATCGCCGTCCGAACGAAAGGTCATTGAACAACAGGTCGCTGACATGCTTGCGCGGAAGATAATACGACCTTCATCTAGCCCATGGGCGTCTCCCGTGGTCCTGGTAAAGAAAAAAGATGGCTCAGTTCGCTTTTGCGTGGATTATCGAGCGCTCAATAAGATCACACGCAAGGACGTATATCCAATACCTCGAATTGACGACGCTTTGGACACGCTACAAGGGGCGGAGTATTTCTCCAGCCTTGATCTTCGATCAGGGTACTGGCAAATTCCGATGAACGAGACTGACAAAGAAAAGACCGCATTCGCTACACCGGATGGCCTTTATGAATTTAACGTGATGCCTTTTGGCCTTTGTAATGCTCCTGCCACATTTGAGCGCATGATAGACAACGTACTTCGTGGTCTAAAATGGAAGACATGCTTCTGTTATCTGGACGATATTGTCATCTTTTCGTCTGACTTCAGCCAACATCTTCATCGATTAGACGAAGTTCTCAAGTGCCTTGCGAATGCTGGTCTCCAGATCAATACAAAAAAATGTAAATTTGCAAGCAAAACAATAAAAGTATTGGGTCACGTCGTCTCAAAAGATGGCATCCAGCCTGACCCCGACAAGATTAGTGCCGTTCTTCAGTTTCCTCGCCCCCAGCAACAGAAAGATCTACGTAGTTTCCTCGGCTTGGCGTCATATTTCCGTAGGTTTATACGCAACTTCGCAGCAATAGCAGCACCTCTACACAAGCTACTGGTTACCGGTGCCTCTTTCACGTGGACTAGCGACTGCGAGTCGGCTTTTCAAGCTCTTAAGCGGCATCTTACTTCCGGACCAGTGCTTCGCCACTTCGATAATCGTGCCCCCACCATACTCCATACTGACGCAAGCGCACAAGGTATTGGCGCAGTACTTCTGCAACGTAATACAGCATCTAAAGAGCAAGTCATAGCATATGCCAGCCGAACACTTTCTCCAGCTGAGCGGAACTACACCATAACAGAGCAAGAGTGCCTGGCTATCGTTTGGTCGATTCAGAAATTTCGCCCATACCTTTACGGCCGCCACTTCACC
The DNA here is from genome assembly GCF_050947875.1 of Dermacentor variabilis. Lineage (NCBI taxonomy): Eukaryota > Metazoa > Arthropoda > Arachnida > Ixodida > Ixodidae > Dermacentor > Dermacentor variabilis. The sequence continues at coordinate 18,482,914 of NC_134571.1, forward strand.
ATCGTCACCGACCATCATGCTCTGTGTTGGCTGTCATCAATGAAAAACATGTCAGGACGCTTAGGACGCTGGATACTCCGCTTGCAGGAATATGACTTCACTATAACATACAAGTCTGGAAAACACCATCATGATGCAGACGCATTGTCTCGCTGCCCACTCTCACTCTCTCCAGGTAACGCGCAGTCGCCTTCCCAACCACGTCGTTCCGATGCTACGCCTGCCTCTCACCAACTCTCGATAACGCCCCTGGACCAAGTAACGCTTTCATCACGCTCTGATTTCGTCTCGCTTCAGCGGGCCGACTCCTACTGTCGAGCTCTCATGGATCGCCTTAGTGGGTTCGCCGAACCACCCAACAGCCGCTTGCGACGCCAACTTCGACAATTCCGCCTTCAAGGTGGCGTGCTCCACCGCTACGTGTACCACCCAACAGGTCACCGGTGGGTCCCAGTTCTACCTCGCTGCCTTCGTTTGCGGGTATTAGAGGCACTTCACGACGATGTATCGGCTGGCCACTTAGGCTTCCACAAGACTTACGACCGCATAAAGACCGGCTGCTTCTGGCCTGGCCTATCCTCAACGGTGGCCAAATACATTGCCTCTTGTGCGTCATGTCAGCACCGCAAACGCTCGACATCCCCTCCTGCCGGTTTACTACAACCTCTCCCTTGCCCGGAGGCACCTTTTGAATTTGTTGGCATTGATTTATATGGTCCCTTGCCGTTGACACCCTCCGGTCACCGTTGGATTGTCACTTCGGTCGACCATTTAACAAGATATGCCGAGACTGCCCCTCTGCGATCCGGCACCGCTTCTGCGGTCGCCGACTTTTTCTTGCGCGCCATCGTCTTGCGCCATGGGGCTCCTCGCGTTCTTCTCAGTGACCGTGGCAAGGCGTTCATTTCACAAGTTCTCGAGGAAGTTCTTCGAGCCACTAATACCGTCCACAAATCTACTTCTACTTATCATCCGCAAACCAATGGCCTTACTGAGCGCTTCCACCGTACGCTGTCTGACATGATTTCCATGTACATCCGTCCTGACCACACTGACTGGGATAAAATTCTTCCTTTTGTGACATTCGCATATAATACTGCTATTCAACGGACTACCGGCTACAGCCCTTTCTTCCTTGTGTATGGACGATCTCCTTCCACCATATTCGACAGAGAACTATTTTTCGCACCTTCTTCGCCCAACGCGTCGCTTCCAGAAGATTTTGCTGCCCGAGTTGCACATTGCCGTCAAATCGCCCGGCAAAGCACAGAAGCTATCCAAGCTGAGCGCAAGCGTTACTGCGACAACAAACGCCGTGACCTACGTTTTCACCCTGGAGACCAAGTCCTGCTTTGGACTCCAGTCCGCACCCCAGGCCTCTGTGAGAAGTTCCTTCCACGCTACATTGGCCCATACACCGTTGTGCAGCAAACATCTGCAGTGAACTATCTCGTCCGCCCAGTACACTCCGTCCCTGACCGGCGCCGCCGGAATGCCGAAATTGTTCACGTCTCGCGGATGAAGCCCTTCACTCCCCGTTTAGATAATCTCTAATCTGCGGCCAGGCTGGCCGCTTCCATGACGGGGGGAAGTTAGTGTAAGCACTATTAACGTACTTCGTCGTTTTCATTTGTACATAGCCATCATCATCTTCTTAGTTCTTCGACTTCTTCGCGCGTGAGCTGGGGGCGTTGCCTTTGGTGGATTAAACAGCGCTGGACAACTCGATCTGTCTCGGTATTATAATATATATATATATATATATTCAAGTGATGATTGTTCATATGCTTATTCTGGTGCTTGCACGACAAAACGAGTAAGATCAATCGAAATGCTTTAGTCACGAATTATAAATAAGAAAACAAAAATCTTCATCCGCCGCGGTGGCTTAGCGGCCATAGTGTTGCTCTGCTAAGCACGAGGTCGAGGGATCAAACCCCGGCAGTAGCGGCGACATTTCGACGAGGGCGAAATCGAAAAACGCCAGGGCCCCGTGCATTGGGAGAACGTTAAAGATCCCCTGATGGACAAAATTAATTCGGAGTTCCCCTACTAAAATCTTCCACAACTTAAGCATTTATTGTTTTTCATTCGCAACGTACACTCTGTAATGATGAATTAATCATTACTTTACGGCATTGCGCAAGGTCGCGTTTCCCTCAGCTATATTTCATAAGCGTGGGTGAATGATATCTGAGTCCTCGCAGACCGATATGTGGGTTTATATTATACGCACGTAGGAACAACTCGCGGTAAATGGAGTGCATGCAGCAACTGCTTCCAAAGGCGGCGTTTTCATCTTCGTCTTCCGGCCACTGCGGTATATTTTGATTAGCTGCAAAACTCTCTAGGGAACATAATGCGCTCTTGGCTAGATCGCCAAAGTTTGCCCCACAATAAAACTTCCGGCGAGCCAGCCGTAAATTGAGGCGATGTTTTTTTTTTTTTTTCAGGCGTTCTAAACACACGCAGTCTCGAAATGTTTTCCCAATGGAGCTGTAAGCGGCGGTTTAAGAGAATTCTCACCACTTGCGCGAGGGTTTCTGAAGCGGCTGTGTTTTCTCGTAGAGTCAGGCCTGGATTCTGTGTTGTACGAGATGGAACCGGGAGGAGGCCCTGAGGCCGCTTTTGAATAAAGATCTTTGTACCGCCGCCGCCGCCGCCGCCGCCGCCCAGGCAAGGACTGAGCTCGCGAATTACGGCTAGCGCGTGTGACTGCGTCGTGGTTCAGCCAGTTATTTCTCGTTTAACCCAGGGCGCAGCCCTGCAGGCACGACGAAATCACGGATTCGTTTGAGAATGCAACTAAAGAAAGGGGGAAAACGAAAGAAAGCGGCACTTAAAACGTCGCTTGAAGTGTCTGTACTGGCAACCGGCTTCATATTTCTTCAGATTTAAGCTAGGAGTCGTTTTACCCGCCATGATTGCTTAGCGGCTATGGTGTTGGGCTGCTAAGCACGAGGTCGCGGGATCGAGTCCCGTCCAGGGCGGCCACGTTTTGATGGAGGCGAAATGGGAAAATCCCCGTGTACTTAGATTTAGGTGCACGTTGAAGAACCCCAGGTGGCCCGAATTATTCCAGACTCCCCCACTACAGCGTGCCTCATATTCGAATCGTGGTTTTGGCACGTGAAACCCGATCATTTAATTTTTAGGAATTATTTTGATTTTGCGTCTCAAATTGCAATTTCAGCAGCGGTGTGCTCGATCAATTGTGTCAGAAAATACAAAAAAGGAGGAAAGAAAAAGAAAGAAAATTTACTCGTCATCCCGATCCTGCGAAAGTGGATGGCCAGCGAAGCTGTTAGAAAACCATTCAGATGCCGTGCCGATGGGGGCATGAAACGTTCTATTGTTCGGGCTAGTCTTAGCACGACACCGTTGTTCAACATTACGATTTTTCACTCTTCGACGCTCATCGTATTCACGCTGCTCTTCAGGATTCTTTCTGTGGTCTACCCATAGCGGTCTTTCAATGAACTGAATGAGTTGCTAGGCAGGTCTCCCTTTTATATATGAAGTTTGATGACGTCACTCACTTATTTGTATGCTGCTGTTGCCCCTTTCCCACCGGAGCAGCTTATGCAACCGTTATCCTTGCCGGGAAACATAGGGGAGAAGGAACGTGCCTCGCATTGTTCACAGGGGCCTTATCATTCTTCATGCGGTTTCGACGCTTGTTTTGAGCTTTTCTTTATTGAAATGAATACTGAGCCGTGTGTTACATGCATGACGCCAAAGGAGATATGCACTCCTTTTTTTTTTCTTTCTTGCTGACGGCCATGAAAAATCCCGACCAACTAGAGGCTAACAGCTTCACTGTAAAAGATTGGGATAAACATGTGAAAACTCGGACGCCTGAGCTGTCTTGAGTGATAACTTCGAATATGTGCTCCTTCCCTTGGCAGTTTCCCTGTTCTTAATGCAGTGTCTTTCGCTCGCAGATCTACTGCATAATGTGCGTGGTGTCCCAGTACCAAGTGTACTACGACAGAGGCCACGTCACGGAGCAGATAAGTCGGCGGATGTCTGTAAGTTGCGTACGTTTTCAATATTATGCTATTTGCACCTTTGTACTCAATGCACGGGTGATCAAAGCTTTCGGTTGGTTCTGGGGCACCTGTCAAAGTTGCAGTATTGCAGTGTTCTGTATACTTCGATTCGCCAGCTTCGTACAATACAGTGAAAGCGACGTGCCGTGTCAGCCAAGCAAGGAAACGATTGCATATGCTCTTGCATACGACGTGACGTAGCGGTGACGTGGCGGGTAATACCCGGCGTGTGAAAAGCTGCGACCAAGTAGTATTACCCTGCGGTATGTGCGTTAAACGTTGCATGTACACTCTTCAAGGCCTAGCGAACTGCACATCTCTTCCTTGAGGAACATATAATTTGCTGAAGATCCTCATACGGATTCTTTGAAAGTGTACTAATCATCAGTCCGTTCTGCAAGTGATAATATTTTTGCATAATTTAAGCACACAACGTTTGCAGATTATTGTGTATTCTAAGGAGTTATGTAAGACTTACAGCAACCAAATATATTTGCAAAGCTTAAGTGCTAAAGCAAAGTGTTTGCTACTTAACTGGAATCAAAGCATGGTACTACGTAATTGTGCGCAATTTTAGCGGCGTCGAAACGTTCCTCGTAGCTTGCATATCACTAAAGATAGCTATGGTGAAGCATAGTAGATATGGAGAGAGCAATTATATACTGAAACTGTTGTTATTAATGTCAAATATGCTTCAGGAACGCTGTAATGTGCGCCAATGACATCCTTTGTCGAGCGATCGGTGGCTTCGAAATTTCTGCCTAAAAATGCGAGTCATGTAGTTTTATGCTGACGATAGAGTTTCCCATAAAAATTACAAGGGGCAACTCTGACGCTGCGACCGCTCAGTTACCACGAGACTTGTGGGCAGTATTGCGAATTTGGCTAAATCTTAGTGCTTGTGGCTTCAGACGTTCTTGTGATGTTATTCATTGCGCCTTACCCTTGTGACTTTCAGCGAGGTCGTATTTTTCTAAACGCATGGAGGCACATGCATAATCATTGCGAACTGCTGCATTTGTAACGCCATGTATGGTTAAAGACGATCAATTTTTTCAAGCCACGAAGTTGTGTAAAGCGATGTCAGGCAAATCCATACGTGTTGTGCCACTCACCATTCTTTCGCTAGCCGAATAACTGCCACAGTTTCCCCGCAGACACTACAGCGCCGGAGCGACTCGAGTAATATTTGTGAGAAACTCTACAAGTCCGAAGCCTTAGTATGTGAGGCATCTATATGTGAGTCTTAATTTGAAACTTTTCCGCTTTTTTGTTATTCTGGTCACTGCCACGCATTCTGACTTTTGTGCACTCACATCCTGACTAGAGGGGCTTCTGCCGAGTCATGTGCACAGCTCTCCAAGGTGTTCATAATCTCACGGGAGCGCCGACTGACCCGACAGCCGGCGCCCTGTCGCGGAGCGCAGCGACCACAGTAATGTAGCGGCCACAGGCGCATGCGTAAAGAGCTTACGGAGCCTCACCTATTAGGCTGTTCTGTTAAGCTCCCCATAGCTCCTGCTTTCCACACGCTTCCGATGCAAGCAGAAACGCGCGCACGTGCTCCTGCGTGCACCGAGGTTACAATGGGCCGCTGCAAACGATAGATGAGCCGATAAACAGCAGGGACTGCGCCTCGCTCTATGGAATCGCCTAGAATGCAATGGGGCTTGGACACCGGCACGCTCTGCGCACTTTCACCTACCCTCGTTGCTTAATTCGCAGGTATACGCTCCAATGCACCGTTCTGACCGACGTACCAGTCGACGCTCCCGTGAGTATATTAATATATTGGAGAACTGTATTCCATAATAAGGCGGCCAATAATATTCTCGGGCAATCCCACAGGTGTGATTTCGTACAATGTCGTCGCACATCAAGACGTGTCGTATGACACGACGTGTTCGCAGCCGCCCGTGGTGATGACCCAGAATAGGGACAACGGCGCCGACCAAAGCGGTGATCGGCCCGCCTTCGGCTGCATCAGTTCGTGGTACATGCGGTGGCTGTCTCGCAAGACAGTTTTGTCACGTAGTGGTGACACCGTACTGCCATGCCGCGTCATCGTTGCCGCAGACACGTCCTTCTCTGCTGATGTAGCTCCAGCAGCAACGGCGCTTCCCGCCACAGGTATCCACCCGCTGTATGTATGCCGCACGCGCTCTTACATACGTTGTGCGCATGAGCTTAGTTAGGGGCAACATGTAACATCAAGCTACGCGTTTAGGCGATATCGGCATCGAAGAAATTCAGGGAACTATCTTACACGTATGCCGTCTGTGAACGGCGAAGATTGACCTTTCTCTTTTACTTTACCCACCGCGGTTGCTCAGTGGCTATGGTGTTGGGCTGCTACGCACGAGGTCGCGGGATCGAATCCCGGCCACGGCGGCCGCATTTCGATGGGGACGGAACGCGAAAACACCAGTCTACTTAGATTTAGGTGCACGTTAAAGAACCCTAGGCGGTCTAAATTTCTGTAGTCCTCCACTACGGCGTGCCTCATAATCAGAAAGGGGTTATGGCACGTGAAAGCCCATAATTTTTAGTTTCTCAGTGAAATTAACAACAGAAATAAAGGTGAGAGAAAAGTTTGTATCATCGGAAGGTATAGCAGTCTTACGCCAATTGAATAACAAATATGGGTGAGCGTTCAATAAAATATACAGCACATAATTTACTTTAAAAGACAGGAAGGGGTGGAGAAAAAACAAAATAGCAACATGGATGAAGTTTGGTTGTACAACTTAGCACTCACCATTGCCAAAGAGAGGACAAGGCCTTCCAGGGGCTGGGGTCACCAGTAATAAGGCGAATCCGCAGCTTTACTGAACACAGGTCTTGACACCATGACTGCACCTATCGAACTATCGCAGTCGTCCTTCGCCGAGACATGGGCCTATAACTCCGAAGATCAATCAATTGCTTTTTATTAGTGAACTTTTTAATTATTGCTCGAAACGCAAACATGTCACTTACAAAGTTGTAGGGCACCTTACTAATCTCCAAATCAAGCATTAATTTCGTGAAGTGTGCCTAGTTGTATTTTCCAAGAAAAAACAAAAGCCCGCGAAATACACGAAACATGATATAGATGCGCGCTCGCGCACCTTTATATACATAAGCGCCTTCAAGCAACCTTTGAAAGATGCATTTCAAAGGCTGCATTCGTTTACCGACGCATCGTATAAGGCTCCGTCATGTAGGATGGCTCGAGAGGTTTCGCGACCTAATTAGTGTGATGCGATAAGCGTCAGCATCTGTGGACGCAAGAATCTTGAGCTCGATCATGAGGCACTCGGGATAGCTTTAACCTTTGCGTATCATGAAACAAAGCTACAAAAGAAATTCAACCAACGTTAAGAAAAACAGTGCGCGAAAGAGCAAGAAAAGATAAGAAAGGCAGCTCTCGGAAGAACAGAAAAGAGCTACTCAGTAGTTCAATAAAAAATAAACCAAAAGCACGTAAGACCTCTCAGTCGCCCACAAAGAAACATTTAAAGGTGCAACTGGTTTAGCCATTTACCCTTTCTGCCTATTGAACTCCGGAAAAGAGGCAAAACAGGAGTTTTTTACCTATTTCTATCTTTGTCGCAAGCTTTCTTTATGTAAGGATTGGGTGACACTATGAAGGTGCGTTAAACAGTCACGTTTCAAACCAGTTTTGAGTGGTTATTTTCCGCTGCCACTTATAGCACGTGCTCAAACAAGTCACCATCGTAAGCAATACAGTACTTGCTTCTTTCCAACACTTGTGCTGTTGCAGCTTTGACCAACGACATTGGAATTTCGCGGCAGACTGCTTATTTTTGCGTTTAGGGCGTCCGGTGTGGTAGTTTCGCTGCTATACACGCCATCTTTCACGTAGTCCCACAAGAAGTCCAGCGGTGTCATGTTTGGCGACCTTTCAGGCCAAGGTACAGGTTCGTGCCGGCTAATCCACTGTCCAGGAATAAGCTTGTCGAGCTACGCTCGAGACTGACTACTACAATGTGCAGGAGCACCATCGTGTTGAAACCAGCTGTTCCGAAGGTGCGCAAGTGGAACGTTGCAACTGACGTCGTACACGGGGCCCTTGAGGATGTCGTTGACGTGGCGTTGCGTCGTTAGTGTGTTGTCAAAAAAGATATCTCCGATGATACTGCCATCAAAATACCGTACCACACATTAAACGACCCCTGGTATTGGTGTTATGTTTGTGCCAGCCAGCGGAGACTCCTATCATTCCAGTAGTGCGCGTTGTGAAGATTAACTTGTGCGTTTCTGGAGAAATTAGCCTCATCCGTCCCAATCACGCGAGTGGTAAAGTCCGGTTCTTCTTCACGTTTCGTGAAAATCCAATTGGGAAAGTTAAGTCTGTTTTCGAAATCTCGGTCTTCAAGTTTTTGAGGAAGATGTACACCGTTACAATTTTTTAACAGTAACACGCGAGCGTCGATGGGTAAGGCCTGTCAGCGGCCTTGCAGTGGCGACGGACGGTGGTATTGGCAACTTTATGTGCGGTCGTGCGAGGCGAATTCTAGTTCAAATGTGTACTGCTGCACTGTTCGCTTCAGGGGTGCCCCTCACCGCTGCAAGACCACTGACACGTCGTGTGGTCGATGCTCGCGTGTTATTGTTAAAGAATTGCAAGGGTGTACATGGTACAGGTGCATAGGGCCTTTTAAAAAAAATCAATCACTCTGATGACCTTGAGGTTCCGGCCTCCGCACTGGCGTCGCGCACACTACCGCGAGTGTTAACAACAAAGAATGCCAAAACATCCGTTTTCTTGTGAAGCTACCGTCTCGTAAAGGACTTCGTACGTTCTAAGTATTGTTGACGCACTAGGGCGTCCTCCACAGTGCCACATCTGGAATAGCTCGACTGCCTTCCTCTTGTCGCCGCACACCGCCGCCACAGCCAGGATCATTTTAACCTTCTGATCATTCGGGAAGGGCATGGATGTCTTCTTCAAGAGCAGGTCACTGGCGTGATACCGTTGAGATCTCTCGTTATTATCTACGCACTGTTACGTTTCGCCTACGACGCGCGGTTTAGCCGGCGCGGCTGCAACAAAGTGGCAGACATTTTGGCCCGTTCGGCGTCGCCGCTACGCCTCCCCGCCAAGCGCGTCCAGGCATGTTCCGATGCCACGTGTCTTCATGTGCGTGTGTGAGTGTATGTGCATATTGGTGCCCACGCTTGCCGAAGCGCGGCAGCCGGGGAGAGGAGCTCCCAACAACTGTGAAGCGAGGGGGTCTGACAGGCGCCGACACGACAGTGTGAGCCACCTTCTCCTCCCCATTGTGCCCGACCGGCGGCGACACGACAGTGTGAGCCACCTTCTCCTCCCCATTGTGCCCGACCGGCGGCGACACGACAGTATGCGTCACCTTATCCCATTGTGCCCGAGCGGCACAGTCACGTGCTCATCTATAGAGGGGTTCCTTCTTGCCCTCAACTGCGAGAGTATAAAAGCAGCTGCCCCCGGACGCCAAAGGAGGGCTCCGATTTCTTCTGTTGTGTAAAGTGCACTCCCGTCTCTCTACTTCGGTCAACCTGACCGCCAACTCTTTGCGATGTTAGAATAAACAAGTTGTTTTGTTGTTACCAGTCGACTCATGCTTTGCCGGGACCTTCGGATGCTTCCAGTTGTACCCCAGGCCGCCAGGCCAACGCTACCCTTGGGGCTTGCGACCCAGGTGCAACAACGGGCGTCAGCGCCGAGTTCCCAACAACTCGCACCAGCGGTGCGACCACAACAACTGTCTGCCAGCGGTGAGATCGCGACAACGGAGGCCAGCAGCGAAGATATGCAGTTGACTGTATGCTGAACAGCACAACGACCATCCGGGAGCAGTGCAACGAGCCCTGTGTGATGACTGGTTGCCTGCAGCGGAACGACTGCGCTGAACTCTTGGCTGCGAGGTTTGGTGAGTGCGGGACTTTCTTCTTCTGAGCTTTGCCAGGCTTTTGTTAGTGTCAGAAACGGAGCTGGTAATTGTGGTTGTCGTTGCTGCCGGGTTAGTTTGAGGCAAGACAATAGTCGGAAGTAGAGAAAGCAGCATTCAGAGCAGCCATGGATTTGAAGTCGTTGCGCAAACCGAAATTACTGGAGCTTGCAAGAGAGTTGGGTCTGGATGTCTCAGACAAACTCAGAAAACCTGAACTGCTAAAGGCTATTCTTGAGTTAGAAGCTGAGGATGACGAGCTGTCGGAATGCCTTGAGACCATTGAGGAAAGGGAGACGGCAAAAAGACAGGAGCGCGAAATTAAAGAACAGAAAGAAAAAGAAGAGCGTGAACGTAAAGAACAGAAAGAGCGAGAGCAACAAGAGCGTGACCGTCAACACGCTTTGGAAATGAAGCGTCTCGAGATAGAGATGGAACGCGCTCGTAATGGAAGTCAGGCCACGGTGCAGGAGAACGCGTATTGTTCAATATGACTGACCTGATGCGGCCGTTTAAGCTTGGAGAGGACATTGGTTTGTTCCTGGTTAACTTTGAGCGAACGTGCGAGAAGCAGGGGTTCTCTCGGGAAACGTGGCCACAGCGCTTGCTCACTTTGTTACCCGGCGAGGCGGCCGACGTAGTCGCTCGCTTGGATAGAGAGGAGGCAGAGGATTTCGAGAAAGTGAAATCGAGTCTGCTAAAAAAGTACAGGCTGTCAGCGAAGGCGTTCCGTCGGAAGTTTCGGGAAAGTGAGAAAGGCAAGAATGAGTCATATACAGAGTTTGCCTACAAGCTTATGTCAAACATGCAAGAGTGGCTCAAAGAAGAGAAAGCGTTCGGTGACCACGATAAAGTTCTGCAGTGTTTTGGGCTAGAACAGTTTTATAGTCGGTTACCTGAGAACGTGCGGTACTGGGTCTTGGATAGGCCAGACGTTTGTACGGTGGCTAAAGCCGCTGAGCTAGCCGAGGAGTTTGTGACGCGTCGGGCTCGCGGAGCTAAGGACGGTCAAAAGGGTGAATTTGGCTCGAAGTTTGAGAGGCCGAGGTTCACGCCCATGAGATTAAAGGGGGACACGCGTAGTGAGGATGCGAGTGAAAGCAGTCCGACCAAACGTAAAGAGACGGCGGCAGCCGAAGCCGAACGCAGAAAACGGTTCGAGATGAGGCAAGCACGCGTGTGTTATACGTGCCAGAAGCCGGGTCACTTTTCGGCGCAGTGTCCGGGAACAACACCAAAAGTTGTGTTTTTTTCATTATGCAGCACTGACGAGAACATGAAGCTTCTCGAGCCTTACATGCGAGTCCTCCTCGTGAACGGGAAAGAGTGCCGAGTGCTTCGCGATTCTGCAGCTACAATGGATGTAGTTCACCCGTCTTACGTAGAACCCCATATGTTCACGGGCGAGTGCGCATGGATCAAGCAAGCCGTGGAAGCTCATAGCGTGTGTCTGCCGGTAGCAAAAGTGCTTATTGAAGGACCTTTCGGAGCGCTTGAGACGGAGGCGGCAGTGTCATCTATGCTGCCCCCCCAGTACCCGTACCTATTTTCGAACAGGTCCGATCACCTCCTGCGCGAGAAGGGGCTTTTGTTTGGTGAGGCTAGCGTTCAGGCCTTAACCAGGTCGAAGGTTCGGGAGCTCGCTGCAAAGGCGGTAGTTGCGGGGCCGACGTTATCGAACAATGAGAAAGGGTCAGAGGCGCAGCAAGCTGATATTCAGAGCACGCCCGAACTGAATAAACTTGAGTCTGTAACGTTAAAGGCACCAGATGCCGGAGAGGAAAATCCCGATGCGGGAAAGTTAGAAGAGCTATCTGCAGATTTGCTCATCGCGCCAACGTCAGACGGACTTAATAGGTTGCTAAAAGTCAGCCGGTCGGCTTTGATAGCCGAGCAAAAGAAGGATGGCAGCCTAGAAAACATACGCTGCAATGTCAAGGAAGGTATCGCCAAGAAAAATTCTCGCTTTGTGGAAAGAGGTGGAGTCCTGTACCGGAAGTATCTAGACCGCAGAGGAGTGGAGTTCGATCAGCTGATCGTGCCTCAATGCTATCGTCAGGATCTGTTGCGCTTGTCGCATGGGGGTTCGTGGTCCGGACACCTAGGAGTTAAGAAAACTAAGGACCGTCTCTTGCAAGAGTACTATTGGCCAGGGTGTTTTCGGGACGCAGACCATTTCGTGAGGACATGTGACACCTGTCAGCGGGTGGGCAAACCAGGGGACAAATCGAGGGCGCCGTTGAAGTTGGTACCTATCATTACGGAGCCTTTTAGACGGCTCGTTATTGATACAGTGGGACCTCTGCCGGTAACAGCCACGGGGTACAGACACATTTTGACTGTGATCTGCCCAGCGACAAAGTTCCCTGAAGCAGTGCCGCTTAAAGAACTCAGCTCAGTTGAGATAGTCAATGCACTACTGTCCATATTTGCGCGAGTTGGTTTCCCTGCGGAAATCCAATCAGATCAGGGCACAGTGTTTACTAGCGCTTTGACGACAACTTTTCTCGAAAGGTGTGGGGTAAAGCTGTTACACAGCTCAGTGTACCACGCACAGTCGAATTCCGTTGAGAAGCTCCACTCCGTCATGAAGCGCGTGTTGAGAGCATTGTGTTTTGAACATCAAACTGACTGGGAGCTGTGTCTGCCTGGGGTGATGTTTGCATTAAGGACCGCGCCGCATGCGGCTACGGGGTTTTCGCCAGCTGAGCTGGTGTACGGTCGCTCGCTTCGGTCTCCCCTTCGCATGCTTCGAGAATCGTGGGAAGGCAGGGGCGACGGCCCAGTCGTGGTGGAGTACATGCTTAAGCTCCTCGAACGCTTAAGAAGGGCACAGGAGTTGTCAGGTGAAGCAATGACAAAGGCCCAGCAGAGGGCCAAGGTTTATTATGATCGGACCGCCAGGGCCCGTCGTTTTGAGGTGGGCGATGAGGTCATGATATTGCGCACATCGCTAAACAACAAACTAGACGTGCAGTGGGAGGGCCCAGCACGAATTGTTCAGAAACTGTCGGACGTTAACTACGTGGTGAGTCTGCCAGGAAAGCGGAAAGCACAGCAAGTTTACCACTGTAATCTGCTCAAACCCTATAAACAACGGGAAGCAGTGGTGTGCATGATGGTAAACGTTCCTGAAGAGCTTCCGGTCGAGCTTCCGGGACTAGGCTCAGTGACGAACAGGGAAGACACCGGTCAAGTCATTAGTGACCTTATCAGTAAAGCACCGCTGTCGCTTGAGCAGAAAACCGAACTACACCAGCTCTTACAAGAGTTTCAAGGTCTGTTCTCTGAGAGGCCTGGTAGGACTTCTGTACTTACTCATGATATAGAACTTACCTCCCCAGAGCCAGTACGATCCAAGGCGTATCGGGTGTCACCCCGCCAGAACGATATTATGGAGGCTGAGGTAAAGAAAATGCTACAGCTCGGTGTTATTGAGGCAGGTGAGAGTGATTATACCTCCCCTTTGATTTTAGTTGAGGTACCGGGCAAGGAACCTCGTCCTAGCGTCGACTACCGCAGGCTTAATTCCATCACTAAGGATCAAATTTATCCGATCCCTAACATCGAGGAGCGCCTTAAGAAAGTTAGTAGCGCTCAGTTTATTTCCACCCTAGATCTTGTCAGGGGTTATTGGCAGGTTCCACTTACAGAAGAGGCTAGTAGGTATGCGGCGTTCATTTCACCAATGGGAACATTCCGTCCTAAAGTGTTGAGTTTTGGTTTGAAGAACGCGCCATACTGTTTTTCAAGCCTCATGGATAAAGTGTTGCGGGGACAGCAAGAATTCGCTTTACCGTATCTAGACGACGTAGCGATATTCTCCGCATCCTGGTCTGAGCATATGGCACACTTGCGGGCAGTGCTAACCCGCCTGCGCGAAGCGGGCTTGACAGTCAAGGCTCCTAAGTGCCAGTTAGCACAGGCCGAGGTTGTCTACCTCGGTCACGTGATTGGTCAGGGTCATCGCCGCCCCTCTGAAATAAAGGTGGCCGCTGTGCGAGACTTCCCGCAACCGCGCACGAAGACCGATATTCGGTCGTTCTTAGGTGTCGCCGGCTACTATCAGAGGTACATCCCCAGGTACTCTGATATCGCGGCTCCCCTGACGGATGCTCTAAGAAAAACAGAGCCTCAAACAGTCGTCTGGGACGAGACAAAGGAAAGAGCTTTCAGCGCCCTAAAGAGCGCCTTAACAAGCCAGCCTGTGCTACGATCGCCAGACTATACAAAAGGGTTCGTTGTTCAGTGCGATGCTAGTGAGCGAGGCATGGGCGTTGTACTGTGCCAACGGGAAAATGGAGAAGTAGAACACCCCGTCCTGTATGCTAGTCGTAAGCTGACCAGTCGTGAGCAGGCGTATAGCGCCACCGAGAAAGAGTGTGCATGTCTCGTGTGGGCCGTTCAGAAATTGTCATGCTATCTAGCCGGCTCGAGGTTTATCATTGAGACGGATCACTGCCCTCTCCAATGGCTGCAGACCATCTCTCCCAAAAATGGCCGCCTCCTGCGCTGGAGCCTCGCTTTGCAACAATATTCCTTTGAGGTGCGTTACAAAAAGGGGAGTCTCAACGGTAACGCCGATGGCTTAAGTCGAAGCCCCTAACGTAGGAATCAGCCTCAAAATTGTTTGTTACTGATGTTTTTCTTCCTGAGGCAGGATTTTTAACATATTGCTTTTGTTTAGTGTTTCAAAGTGATGACATGCTTTCTAGTGCAATTTTCCAATTTGTGGACGCTTTCTAGGTGCTGCTAGACTACTGTAAGGAACTAGGCAGTGGTATAGAAGGGGAAAGAGCCTGGCAGGGCTTAGTGAGGGTTGTGCCGTGCTTGCTGACTGAGCGGTTGAGTTTCAGCGTAGTTCTAAAGCTTGCCGGGAACGAGAACAAAAATGTGAACTCTCCCGAAGTCACTTTGCAGTGTCCTGTGCGAACCTGAACGAGAGAACGAGGCCTTCTCTGTGCGCTGCGCTCAAGAAACGTCGAGGGACGCCCGACTTCGGTTATGAGCATCATCGAGCGACATCCCTCCGGACAGCGGATGCAGTCCCCTGTCCATCGGGATCTCCTTCCCCCGGCGGGGCGGTCTGTTACGTTTCGCCTACGACGCGCGGTTTAGCCGGCGCGGCTGCAACAAAGCGGCAGACATTTTGGCCCGTTCGGCGTCGCCGCTACGCCTCCCCGCCAAGCGCGTCCAGGCATGTTCCGATGCCACGTGTCTTCATGTGCGTGTGTGAGTGTATGTGCATATTGGTGCCCACGCTTGTCGAAGCGCGGCAGCCGGGGAGAGGAGCTCCCAACAACTGTGAAGCGAGGGGGTCTGACAGGCGCCGACACGACAGTGTGAGCCACCTTCTCCTCCCCATTGTGCCCGACCGGCGGCGACACGACAGTGTGAGCCACCTTCTCCTCCCCATTGTGCCCGACCGGCGGCGACACGACAGTGTGAGCCACCTTCTCCTCCCCATTGTGCCCGACCGGCGGCGACACGACAGTATGCGTCACCTTATCCCATTGTGCCCGAGCGGCACAGTCACGTGCTCATCTATAGAGGGGTTCCTTCTTGCCCTCAACTGCGAGAGTATAAAAGCAGCTGCCCCCGGACGCCAAAGGAGGGCTCCGATTTCTTCTGTTGAGTAAAGTGCACTCCCGTCTCTCTACTTCGGTCAACCTGACCGCCAACTCTTTGCGATGTTAGAATAAACAAGTTGTTTTGTTGTTACCAGTCGACTCATGCTTTGCCGGGACCTTCGGATGCTTCCAGTTGTACCCCAGGCCGCCAGGCCAACGCTACCCTTGGGGCTTGCGACCCAGGTGCAACAACGGGCGTCAGCGCCGAGTTCCCAACAACTCGCACCAGCGGTGCGACCACAACAACTGTCTGCCAGCGGTGAGATCGCGACAACGGAGGCCAGCAGCGAAGATATGCAGTTGACTGTATGCTGAACAGCACAACGACCATCCGGGAGCAGTGCAACGAGCCCTGTGTGATGACTGGTTGCCTGCAGCGGAACGACTGCGCTGAACTCTTGGCTGCGAGGTTTGGTGAGTGCGGGACTTTCTTCTTCTGAGCTTTGCCAGGCTTTTGTTAGTGTCAGAAACGGAGCTGGTAATTGTGGTTGTCGTTGCTGCCGGGTTAGTTTGAGGCAAGACAATAGTCGGAAGTAGAGAAAGCAGCATTCAGAGCAGCCATGGATTTGAAGTCGTTGCGCAAACCGAAATTGCTGGAGCTTGCAAGAGAGTTGGGTCTGGATGTCTCAGACAAACTCAGAAAACCTGAACTGCTAAAGGCTATTCTTGAGTTAGAAGCTGAGGATGACGAGCTGTCGGAATGCCTTGAGACCATTGAGGAAAGGGAGACGGCAAAAAGACAGGAGCGCGAAATTAAAGAACAGAAAGAAAAAGAAGAGCGTGAACGTAAAGAACAGAAAGAGCGAGAGCAACAAGAGCGTGACCGTCAACACGCTTTGGAAATGAAGCGTCTCGAGATAGAGATGGAACGCGCTCGTAATGGAAGTCAGGCACACGGTGCAGGAGAACGCGTATTGTTCAATATGACTGACCTGATGCGGCCGTTTAAGCTTGGAGAGGACATTGGTTTGTTCCTGGTTAACTTTGAGCGAACGTGCGAGAAGCAGGGGTTCTCTCGGGAAACGTGGCCACAGCGCTTGCTCACTTTGTTACCCGGCGAGGCGGCCGACGTAGTCGCTCGCTTGGATAGAGAGGAGGCAGAGGATTTCGAGAAAGTGAAATCGAGTCTGCTAAAAAAGTACAGGCTGTCAGCGAAGGCGTTCCGTCGGAAGTTTCGGGAAAGTGAGAAAGGCAAGAATGAGTCATATACAGAGTTTGCCTACAAGCTTATGTCAAACATGCAAGAGTGGCTCAAAGAAGAGAAAGCGTTCGGTGACCACGATAAAGTTCTGCAGTGTTTTGGGCTAGAACAGTTTTATAGTCGGTTACCTGAGAACGTGCGGTACTGGGTCTTGGATAGGCCAGACGTTTGTACGGTGGCTAAAGCCGCTGAGCTAGCCGAGGAGTTTGTGACGCGTCGGGCTCGCGGAGCTAAGGACGGTCAAAAGGGTGAATTTGGCTCGAAGTTTGAGAGGCCGAGGTTCACGCCCATGAGATTAAAGGGGGACACGCGTAGTGAGGATGCGAGTGAAAGCAGTCCGACCAAACGTAAAGAGACGGCGGCAGCCGAAGCCGAACGCAGAAAACGGTTCGAGATGAGGCAAGCACGCGTGTGTTATACGTGCCAGAAGCCGGGTCACTTTTCGGCGCAGTGTCCGGAAACAACACCAAAAGTTGTGTTTTTTTCATTATGCAGCACTGACGAGAACATGAAGCTTCTCGAGCCTTACATGCGAGTCCTCCTCGTGAACGGGAAAGAGTGCCGAGTGCTTCGCGATTCTGCAGCTACAATGGATGTAGTTCACCCGTCTTACGTAGAACCCCATATGTTCACGGGCGAGTGCGCATGGATCAAGCAAGCCGTGGAAGCTCATAGCGTGTGTCTGCCGGTAGCAAAAGTGCTTATTGAAGGACCTTTCGGAGCGCTTGAGACGGAGGCGGCAGTGTCATCTATGCTGCCCCCCCAGTACCCGTACCTATTTTCGAACAGGTCCGATCACCTCCTGCGCGAGAAGGGGCTTTTGTTTGGTGAGGCTAGCGTTCAGGCCTTAACCAGGTCGAAGGTTCGGGAGCTCGCTGCAAAGGCGGTAGTTGCGGGGCCGACGTTATCGAACAATGAGAAAGGGTCAGAGGCGCAGCAAGCTGATATTCAGAGCACGCCCGAACTGAATAAACTTGAGTCTGTAACGTTAAAGGCACCAGATGCCGGAGAGGAAAATCCCGATGCGGGAAAGTTAGAAGAGCTATCTGCAGATTTGCTCATCGCGCCTACGTCAGACGGACTTAATAGGTTGCTAAAAGTCAGCCGGTCGGCTTTGATAGCCGAGCAAAAGAAGGATGGCAGCCTAGAAAACATACGCTGCAATGTCAAGGAAGGTATCGCCAAGAAAAATTCTCGCTTTGTGGAAAGAGGTGGAGTCCTGTACCGGAAGTATCTAGACCGCAGAGGAGTGGAGTTCGATCAGCTGATCGTGCCTCAATGCTATCGTCAGGATCTGTTGCGCTTGTCGCATGGGGGTTCGTGGTCCGGACACCTAGGAGTTAAGAAAACTAAGGACCGTCTCTTGCAAGAGTACTATTGGCCAGGGTGTTTTCGGGACGCAGACCATTTCGTGAGGACATGTGACACCTGTCAGCGGGTGGGCAAACCAGGGGACAAATCGAGGGCGCCGTTGAAGTTGGTACCTATCATTACGGAGCCTTTTAGACGGCTCGTTATTGATACAGTGGGACCTCTGCCGGTAACAGCCACGGGGTACAGACACATTTTGACTGTGATCTGCCCAGCGACAAAGTTCCCTGAAGCAGTGCCGCTTAAAGAACTCAGCTCAGTTGAGATAGTCAATGCACTACTGTCCATATTTGCGCGAGTTGGTTTCCCTGCGGAAATCCAATCAGATCAGGGCACAGTGTTTACTAGCGCTTTGACGACAACTTTTCTCGAAAGGTGTGGGGTAAAGCTGTTACACAGCTCAGTGTACCACGCACAGTCGAATTCCGTTGAGAAGCTCCACTCCGTCATGAAGCGCGTGTTGAGAGCATTGTGTTTTGAACATCAAACTGACTGGGAGCTGTGTCTGCCTGGGGTGATGTTTGCATTAAGGACCGCGCCGCATGCGGATACGGGGTTTTCGCCAGCTGAGCTGGTGTACGGTCGCTCGCTTCGGTCTCCCCTTCGCATGCTTCGAGAATCGTGGGAAGGCAGGGGCGACGGCCCAGTCGTGGTGGAGTACGTGCTTAAGCTCCTCGAACGCTTAAGAAGGGCACAGGAGTTGTCAGGTGAAGCAATGACAAAGGCCCAGCAGAGGGCCAAGGTTTATTATGATCGGACCGCCAGGGCCCGTCGTTTTGAGGTGGGCGATGAAGTCATGATATTGCGCACATCGCTAAACAACAAACTAGACGTGCAGTGGGAGGGCCCAGCACGAATTGTTCAGAAACTGTCGGACGTTAACTACGTGGTGAGTCTGCCAGGAAAGCGGAAAGCACAGCAAGTTTACCACTGTAATCTGCTCAAACCCTATAAACAACGGGAAGCAGTGGTGTGCAGGATGGTAAACGTTCCTGAAGAGCTTCCGGTCGAGCTTCCGGGACTAGGCTCAGTGACGAACAGGGAAGACACCGGTCAAGTCATTAGTGACCTTATCAGTAAAGCACCGCTGTCGCCTGAGCAGAAAACCGAACTACACCAGCTCTTACAAGAGTTTCAAGGTCTGTTCTCTGAGAGGCCTGGTAGGACTTCTGTACTTACTCATGATATAGAACTTACCTCCCCAGAGCCAGTACGATCCAAGGCGTATCGGGTGTCACCCCGCCAGAACGATATTATGGAGGCTGAGGTAAAGAAAATGCTACAGCTCGGTGTTATTGAGGCAGGTGAGAGTGATTATACCTCCCCTTTGATTTTAGTTGAGGTACCGGGCAAGGAACCTCGTCCTAGCGTCGACTACCGCAGGCTTAATTCCATCACTAAGGATCAAATTTATCCGATCCCTAACATCGAGGAGCGCCTTAAGAAAGTTAGTAGCGCTCAGTTTATTTCCACCCTAGATCTTGTCAGGGGTTATTGGCAGGTTCCACTTACAGAAGAGGCTAGTAGGTATGCGGCGTTCATTTCACCAATGGGAACATTCCGTCCTAAAGTGTTGAGTTTTGGTTTGAAGAACGCGCCATACTGTTTTTCAAGCCTCATGGATAAAGTGTTGCGGGGACAGCAAGAATTCGCTTTACCGTATCTAGACGACGTAGCGATATTCTCCGCATCCTGGTCTGAGCATATGGCACACTTGCGGGCAGTGCTAACCCGCCTGCGCGAAGCGGGCTTGACAGTCAAGGCTCCTAAGTGCCAGTTAGCACAGGCCGAGGTTGTCTACCTCGGTCACGTGATTGGTCAGGGTCATCGCCGCCCCTCTGAAATAAAGGTGGCCGCTGTGCGAGACTTCCCGCAACCGCGCACGAAGACCGATATTCGGTCGTTCTTAGGTGTCGCCGGCTACTATCAGAGGTACATCCCCAGGTACTCTGATATCGCGGCTCCCCTGACGGATGCTCTAAGAAAAACAGAGCCTCAAACAGTCGTCTGGGACGAGACAAAGGAAAGAGCTTTCAGCGCCCTAAAGAGCGCCTTAACAAGCCAGCCTGTGCTACGATCGCCAGACTATACAAAAGGGTTCGTTGTTCAGTGCGATGCTAGTGAGCGAGGCATGGGCGTTGTACTGTGCCAACGGGAAAATGGAGAAGTAGAACACCCCGTCCTGTATGCTAGTCGTAAGCTGACCAGTCGTGAGCAGGCGTATAGCGCCACCGAGAAAGAGTGTGCATGTCTCGTGTGGGCCGTTCAGAAATTGTCATGCTATCTAGCCGGCTCGAGGTTTATCATTGAGACGGATCACTGCCCTCTCCAATGGCTGCAGACCATCTCTCCCAAAAATGGCCGCCTCCTGCGCTGGAGCCTCGCTTTGCAACAATATTCCTTTGAGGTGCGTTACAAAAAGGGGAGTCTCAACGGTAACGCCGATGGCTTAAGTCGAAGCCCCTAACGTAGGAATCAGCCTCAAAATTGTTTGTTACTGATGTTTTTCTTCCTGAGGCAGGATTTTTAACATATTGCTTTTGTTTAGTGTTTCAAAGTGATGACATGCTTTCTAGTGCAATTTTCCAATTTGTGGACGCTTTCTAGGTGCTGCTAGACTACTGTAAGGAACTAGGCAGTGGTATAGAAGGGGAAAGAGCCTGGCAGGGCTTAGTGAGGGTTGTGCCGTGCTTGCTGACTGAGCGGTTGAGTTTCAGCGTAGTTCTAAAGCTTGCCGGGAACGAGAACAAAAATGTGAACTCTCCCGAAGTCACTTTGCAGTGTCCTGTGCGAACCTGAACGAGAGAACGAGGCCTTCTCTGTGCGCTGCGCTCAAGAAACGTCGAGGGACGCCCGACTTCGGTTATGAGCATCATCGAGCGACATCCCTCCGGACAGCGGATGCAGTCCCCTGTCCATCGGGATCTCCTTCCCCCGGCGGGGCGGTCTGTTACGTTTCGCCTACGACGCGCGGTTTAGCCGGCGCGGCTGCAACAAAGCGGCAGACATTTTGGCCCGTTCGGCGTCGCCGCTACGCCTCCCCGCCAAGCGCGTCCAGGCATGTTCCGATGCCACGTGTCTTCATGTGCGTGTGTGAGTGTATGTGCATATTGGTGCCCACGCTTGTCGAAGCGCGGCAGCCGGGGAGAGGAGCTCCCAACAACTGTGAAGCGAGGGGGTCTGACAGGCGCCGACACGACAGTGTGAGCCACCTTCTCCTCCCCATTGTGCCCGACCGGCGGCGACACGACAGTGTGAGCCACCTTCTCCTCCCCATTGTGCCCGACCGGCGGCGACACGACAGTGTGAGCCACCTTCTCCTCCCCATTGTGCCCGACCGGCGGCGACACGACAGTATGCGTCACCTTATCCCATTGTGCCCGAGCGGCACAGTCACGTGCTCATCTATAGAGGGGTTCCTTCTTGCCCTCAACTGCGAGAGTATAAAAGCAGCTGCCCCCGGACGCCAAAGGAGGGCTCCGATTTCTTCTGTTGAGTAAAGTGCACTCCCGTCTCTCTACTTCGGTCAACCTGACCGCCAACTCTTTGCGATGTTAGAATAAACAAGTTGTTTTGTTGTTACCAGTCGACTCATGCTTTGCCGGGACCTTCGGATGCTTCCAGTTGTACCCCAGGCCGCCAGGCCAACGCTACCCTTGGGGCTTGCGACCCAGGTGCAACAACGGGCGTCAGCGCCGAGTTCCCAACAACTCGCGCCAGTGGTGCGAGTACAACAGCACTGACACGACAAGCAAAAATGATTTACGTAATCGACAACAGCATATGCTGGCCGTACAGATCTGCCAAAATGCATTAGATAGACATAGCCTGCGCGAGGTTTGTTTCTGTTGCTAAAGGGAGAGAAAGGAACACAAGTTCCGGGCGCGCCTATCTACAGAACAAAATGAGTGCGCAAAATTATAGTCCCAATTGCGCCGTCACGGTTTCCCGGCTTTGAAATCTCCCCCCCCCCCCCCTACGGATCCCCTATATGCTTATCAATGCGTCAGCGGCGTGTTCTCACGATACCGCGACCGTCACATAGCGTGAAGCTCTGTATCGAGCTGCCGTCACTATTAAAGACATGTATCCTTGGGTATTCGCTTAGGAGCGCTTCTCTAGCGGCTCGCGAGCGCGTATCTATTTGGTATTTTGGATGTTTCGCGCGCTTTTGTTTTCTCTCGGAAAAACCAGTGAGGCAAGGCTGAGCACGAGACAAATGCTTGATTCGGAGGTTATTTGAGGTGATTTACAACCTTGTAATTGATATGTTTGCGATTCAAGCAATACTTAAAAAGTTACTAATGAAAAGCAATTAATTTAATAGTACGTCGTGATGAAAAAGTACTGGCTGTAGGTGCACACGACTACGGCTACTATGCAGTCGGTACGATTTCTCTACAACTCTTACGCTTTTTAAAAATATTGGTCCAAGTTAACTGGGACACCCGGCATACGCTCGTGTCATGCTGACTACTGCGTTGTTCTGCGTTCAATATAGGCTTACGCACTGCCCTTCAAACACGAATCAGTACCAACTTGCCCAGTTTACTATTCACTGCAGTACTTTCCGCGTTTGGTCGCTACTGATAACCGGCAACAGTAGCCAATTGCAAACATTAGTCAGTTGTCAATGCTTCCCGCGCTACCGTTAGCCATGTATGACTGCGCCATTGATCACGCAGGGCCTGTTCATTTAGCTGTTATATTCTGCTTTGTTTTTTTAGGCAGGGACGCTGACGAAGTAACTCGCAACGGGAGATTAAACGTCCTAGCCCTCGAGTCTCCCCTTGCCAGAGGACGTGACGCCGAACAGTTGTCCACAGGCCGGCAACTTTTCACGGAAGAGACGTCCCTAGTGCCCTACATCGAACAAAGCGTAGTGCCTCCTCCAAGTTGCGAAGGGGTGAGTTAAATTTAAAGAAACGTTAGCGTTTCATATCGCACAACACATCGACGTGGTCATTTCATTTCTCTTTTCCCACATATGGTATGTGCTGTTGTGCTCATATCTACTAATCTTTTGTCCATCTTTCCCCTTGACTATGTGCAAAGTGACAAACCGAATACTCCTTTTTGTTAACGTTCCCACCTTTTGCTTTTCTTCCTCCGTTCCTCTCCTTCTCTCTGTCCAATGTCACATTTCAGTTTAGTGCAGTGAAGAAGAGAAGCAAACAGCACTGAGTGCTGTCAGATCGGCATGGGGCGCGAGCTGTTTATGCTGAGACCGTTGTTGCTGTGCTGGCTTTAAAGCGCGCGACCATTTTTGCGGCGAGCGTCGGCGTCGGCGTTATCCCCTGCTAACCGATCGAACGAACACAACGAAATATGAAAGCGAACGAGGATCGTAGCGGAGGATAAAAAAAGCGGTGAGAGTGAAGGGAGCGCGAGGAGGAAAGCGGAGAAGAAGGGTGCAGCGGAAGCATGAGATGGAAAGCGGCGGAGGAGGGTATAGCGAAATGGTGAAAAGGAAAGAGCAGTACCACGCAAGACACGCGCTGCGGCGACGATGGCTACGAGATGAAGCCATAGTAGTGCGCGTCCTCTGGGAGGTCTGTCTGCGGCGGCGGCTGCTGTGAATCGCGCCCAAGCGTCACCCACGCGCTGGTTTCTCGCGACCTCCCGATTAGCGAGGCAGTCGCACCACATTTCACTCCGTTTGCATCGTGCCGCACGAGACACTGTCCGCGCCAGCCAATATATCGCGAAATGAAAACAAGTATAGAGCTGCGCAGAAATTTCGCATTAGGGAGTATTGTAATCGTCGGTGATTTCTTTTTTTTTTTTTTCGCCTGCCGCTTCACATCAATCAACAAATTGCCTTATCGTCAGGAACATATTTTTTTTTAGTGTAAGTGTGCCAGAACTGCCAAATTTTGGCGAAAGCCATCACTTAGTCTGTGTAAAGCAGCTCACCTAAGCCGTCGCGCATTGACGGTGAACAGATACCGGGGCCGTTGCTGCCTAAAAGTGGAAATGGATTCTTATCGTGCTTTTTAGGCCATTGCGATTCTCAGTCTTGGCCAGCCTGCACCTGCTGCTTTACAGCACTGTAGTTGCAAGAGTTCCGCCAACTTTATTTATGCGTCTGTTGCAGGTATCATCATGCTGCCTTGTGGGAGGAAGACGCACGCACACGCACAAAAAAGAAAGCAATTATTTGCGCTTAAAAATCAACCCTCCGAGTCCAGAGAAGTGCGAGCTGTCCTGCTGCTTTCGTTCTTTCGTTTGCACTCTACTTACAGTGGTGCCTTCGCCGTCGTGCCTTCGTCATTGTACAGTCATCATCTTCGTCGTCGTGCTACTCCAGTTTCAGAAGATACAACGTTCCTTTGGGTGGCTTTTGTATACAGATTTCTTTTTTCATTGACTGAAAAGACACTTCCCATGTGAAACTAACTTGCATGTATTGGGGTTTGATACTTATCACTGGGGATCACTGCGCAGGTACGATTTGTCGCCGCGAGCTTCACTTACAGCAAAGGAGCAATATGTTGTGCATGGAATTCAATTGAATTCATTTCAGTTTAGGTTATTCAACATAATTGTGTGATACCCAGAGAACAGAAAAAGAAAACCCCTTTTGATGAATGGCTTGAAGAGGCCCCAAAAAGAAGAAAAGTATAAGTACGAGCTCGGAGCAGTATAACTGTAACTGAGGCCTTTGTTCAATAATTGCGCGCCATACAGTCTCTGGCGCTACTCTACGCCGCAGCAAAGAATTTTGCTGAAATCATGGAATATAGAAACGCGTCCTGGCTTGTCACTTAGATCCCTTAAGCAATGCTTTTTGCTTTGGGGGAAATAAAACTTACCGCTCATAATTACGCACGTTTCTAAAAAAAAGAACACTGTGAGTTTTTGTTATTCAAAGTGAAGGCATCACGTACACACAGTCTGCTCTTTCGTGCAACTAGGACAACGAAATATCTGATAGGACGGTTCGTAACCATGTCTTGGGAGCACAATGAAAATATGTTGAATATCAAAGCAATTTATCCAGTAAGGGATAGCGAGTTATTTTAGTGCCACAGAGCACACAGATGAGCATTGTACATTTTTGGCTTTATTACAGCGTACTGCACGATTACAGCGCATGTCCTCTCGCGCTATTTAACCATGCCTTGTTACTAACATGAAAACGACAAGCCGCTATTTCGTAGCATTGGCAAGTGCTTTAGAGCTCTACAGGGACTCAAAACTGTACGCAGCTGGAAGACTTGAGCGTCGAACTGGAGCTCCAGCGCGAAGCAGTGAGCGCCATCACAGGACTACGAGACCACGACGGTGTACGGCTGCCCGTCGGTTCGGTACCCGATAGCCAGCCTTTGCTCGATGCCAGGGATAGCCTTGAAATCTGCTACCAAAGGGACGGCCCTGTGTGTGACAGGCGAGTGGTCGTTGCCGTGGATACTCTTTCACGATGCTTAGGTGCCCAGTCTCGAGCCACGTAGAATCGCCCACAAGATATTGCGGGGTGTGTGACTTCGGGGCTGCGCTCCGCGGAGCAACATTGCAGCTTCCGTGGCTTCGCAGGTTTAGTGACGCCCCCAGGCATCACAGCACCGGCGCAGATTTGCTTTGATGCGCGGCCGCGGCAGCTGCAATGGCGCGGCCGCAAGCTCGCGTGCAAAGCAACATATTGTGGGCGATAATATAGTTAAACTTCGATTTATAGAAGCTGATGGAACCACAGAATTATTGATGCGAAAGCATCAAATGTCCCATTGAGCTAAAAAGCCGGCGTCTGTCGTCTGGAGAAGCGAAAAATGGCACCTAATTTCCAGTTGGCTGTGACACCACATCACGAGCGCGCCGCGACAGAGCAGAGCAGGCGAAAGGAAACACCTGCTGAAACGATAGCGCGCCAGGTGTTGCGTGAGGGAAGAGGGCATTGCCGCGACGCCCACTTCACTCTCACTCTCGGAAAACTGTGCTATCCGCGCGTTCCTTCTCCGCGCAAGCTCTCGCCTGCGTTCTAACCAACACGTCCTAGATAGGTTGTTGGTTCTAACTGCGCCTCAGAAAGGCCAACTAAAAGCTCGCCAAGCTGACCAAGCGTCTCAACGAGCTCGCTTTCCCGCGAGGCAGTCATAGCTCGAAGGGCCGCTCAGGGGTGTTCGATTGGGCATTAATGCTTTCGAACTCACAACTACCAAGACGTGCTTAGGCGTACTCATATTTTTTTTTTTTTTTTGCGGGGATTAGAAGGGGGAGGGAGGGGTGGTCCACGTCCTCCATCTTGGCCTCAAACGGCGCTGGCTACTGTTCCCAGTGTCTATCCAGATCACCTACACATACACGAGAATGTGGCCGGCGGGGTGGCGTCAACAATGGGAGCGGCAAACCTTAAGAGGGGCCGGGCCCTATGATGTGAAACTATTCCAATATTTTTTTTATTCCAATCTCTTGACGTCAAACTTACGTAACCACCGACACAAGCATCGGGCAGTGGCTCGCAGCGTTGTTTTAACAAGTCAATTAAACGTCTCCTCGTTTATAGGAGGACACTTTTGTTTTCTTTCGAAGCGAATAGCATGGCCTTACTTTGAAGGGTTTTCTTATCTAATTCGCTGATCATAGGCGATAAGCATGCAGAAGTGAAGACGGTATCGGTGGAGTCGGGCTAGCACAGTGAAAGCAGATAACCTGATGAGGAGGGCGGTGCCAGCACGTGGCTCTCTTCAACTTGCTTAGCTTTCGGTGTCTGGTAGAAAATCGCGGTGGCGTGCAACGGAAGGGTAAAAATGCAGCTTAAACGGATCCGAGTAGCCGGTGCCGGAGCGATCGGCGGATAACCATCTTCTATTCATTTCGGAACAGGCCAGTATCCGGCTATTCTGAAAAAAAAAAACTTTTGTTCGGCATATTAATGCATCTTTAATGCGTAGACGTCACTATGACAAGATGAGTTTTCGCGGTTTTATCACGTCGCGCGACAGACAGGTGAAGTCGGCGCAGCTCGAGAACTTTTGACCAATTGAGGAGGACTGTTGGTGAAAAAGGATGAGAACCAGAAATAATTGTTTCTTTTGTCCGGTCTAATCGTGCATAGTCAAGTATGCACCCGTCCTGTCAGATGAGAAGCTTTAGCGGTTTTCCTGACGTCGCGTAACAGACGAGCGAAGAGGGGGTGGCGCAATATCGACTTGAACGACTATAGCGACTTGAAAGTCGCTATAGGCTAGTCTTGGGCAGATGACCAGAGCGCGAATCATTGGCAAATATTTAGGAAAAGGCGTAACGTGGTTTCTCATTTCTGACGGAATATTGTCGGTGTTGCCATATGCTGAATAGGACGCTGCAACAAAGTGCAACTGTTGTCAAAGCTCCTTTTGATAATTTTGAAGCCACTGGGCGCGCGTTGAAGCTGACAGCCAGGGCGTCTGTATGGAAGGCACCCGCATTGCCCAAAAGCTCTCGAGAGGGAGGCGTACCTTTGCTCTTCGTTCAATAGAACTGCGCGATGCACCCATAGACCGAGCAATACTTGCAATCTCAGTGGCTTCAGTTGTTTCGGCAAAGGCTGTGCTTGAACGTATGGAAGGAGAAAGAAACATGCAGGAGCAGTTGCGCTAGTTAGCAGAGAGTGGCAATTCATGACGTCATTTTCATTGCAGCCTAAACCAAGGGCACGTGCGCGCTCCCTGGCCCACCTACTGGGGCGCCCACTTGGACACGCGTCCAGCGACTGTTTATGTTTCACTGATTTTCACAGGCCTATATTGAATGAAGGTTCTGCTGCTTAGTTACCTTTCGCTTTTGTTCTGATGGTCCGATTTATCAACTATGCATGTACCCACACTCTTGGTCTTTCGATAGACCGCTGTATATTGGAAACACGTAAATTATGACTCGTAATTATGCTTCAAAGCATGCGCAGTATTTACGAGAGGTAGCGCTGTCAGAATTTTGACACTTGTGCTAGGAATTTAATGATCGATAATCCATTTCTTTGTCCAATCTCTTCCAGGGCATAACGCTGGGCGTTTCTCTGCCGTCGTGCCGAGTGGAAAAGGAAGGCCGCAAAGAGGAGCCACGAAAATTTCGATAAGACCGCGGAGAACCCTCTCGGGACAGCCTGATGATCATGGCTAACATCAAGGACAAAACAAGCGCTGCGCTATGTAGCTGGGTCGGCAATTTCCTGAAAACATCTTCCACAAGGAAAAGTACGTTATCGAGAAAAGTATTACATGTCTGTTTGGCTCGAATGATGCTTCGCGCTTTTCTCCCCCTCTCTATCATACGCGTCGAGTTTGACCTTTTGAACTATACAGTGTTCATTTTACTTGCTTTGGTTACTGTGTTCATATCTGATACAGCTGTAGCAGTTCGGCACGCGACTGAATTGGCGAGTCGCGCGTTGTCTTGTACACTCGCTTACAAAGCAATGCTCGTTTTGTGCATTCATCCGGGTATGTAGGCTAAAATCCGGTAACTCATGTTAAGGGGCACATTTTCGCATTTTTATAGTTACGCAGCGTTCTTTGCTGTAAATAAATGCAAAAGCCATGCTTGCTCCAACCTTTAAATTATATTTCGTATAGGTTTGAAAGTAGCACCGGTGTCATCAAAATTTGTAGGCGCAATAACACTTAGTCCCAGCGCCAGGCGCCATATTACATACACATGCTGTTTACATGATATTCTGTGCGTCACAGCCATGCGTTGTTGGATTCTGTATGTTTTACTCCAATTGATGGAAACTTCGGCCTGATATAACGTTAGTCCTTATCTGTACCCCGTTTAGAGCATATATATATATATATATATATATATATATATATATATATATATATATATATATATATATATATATATATATATATATATATATTTTAATTTTTTAGGGTAAAGAGTGCCGGTTACCTCTGGAAATGTGCACCCTAAGATGACTTGGCTCCATCAGGTTCCACGAGCTTGGCTCGCCAGGAATAGAAAGCAGCACGAGCGGGCGTCGCTCTTCATTATTACCTCGATTGACCACAGAATGAAAACTTGACAACAAACGATGTTATGTCTACACAGTCCGCGATACTGATAACTGTCCGCTGATCAACCTTGTCTCCCGCCGCGAGGCACACGAGCCACGCATGCGTGCTCGCGACACTGTCCACAAACATTCTCCCCCAGGTTGATTTCTGCCGCTGGCCTATTGAACAGCTGGCCATGCTTGCTTCGAAATAGCAAACACGTCACTCACTAATCTGGGGACCCATGCTGCCGGTCTGTTAATCGGGAGCGCGATGCTGTGTCCTGGCAGTCCCGACACCTCTACGAAAGATGCAGTGTTTGAGAATTTGCGTGTCTACGTGGGTGTGGCATCAATGTTTCTTGTCCAAACTCACTGTGCAGGTTGCAGCCTACTCCATCCTGCGCCGTTACCGAGAGAAGTCGCGGCAGAGGATGTGCTGCGATTGCCACCGCTGCTCTACCAGCACAATAGGTGCTGCCATCGTGATAACCATTCAACGGGCTCTGTACAATATTGCTTCACCAAGTTCACAACCATGTTCATGAACACGCATGATGGCAGCAGACAACAGGCATCACATCTGCGACCAATAAACTACATATTGACAAAATCTGTAAACTGGGAATACCTATATTACAATGAAACATCTCGAAGCTTAGAGATGACCTGCTTGTGTCCAAACTACAGCATCATGTAGCTGTGGTGCAAAAGAAGGAAATCATCCTCCCAATTCACGCACCTAAGTTCTGACGCTATCGTCTGACATCATCATCATCATCATCATCATCATCATCATCCCTTCAACACCTCTTACGTACATGTACGCAGACATTCAAATTTACGTACACATTTCAACTATGTTTCTACGCTCGTCATTACGAGCGTCATTACGATATTGTCTTCATCACTGGCATCTGACGAGCCTGTCATTAAATAAAAGCGTCAGTCAAGCCATGCTGCTTGATCCAAACTCGTCATCTGTTCTTGTGCCCATTCTTATGTGAAATCCCGAATGCCGAGGCTTTCAGCGATGATCGGGTTAAATATTGAAGGAACGTTGACTAAGCTGCATGTGTGTTCAGTCTAAATTCCTTAAAATAAAAGAAAATGCCTCAGTGTAGAAACCGGATTTCATGCTCTCGAGTAATCACTTTCGGGATGCTTTCACTCTTGCGTAACGCAATTTTCAGCGCGACGTCTCACTAAAGCCACGGTATCCTTGTCAATTCGATTACTCCGCGATTTCAAAACGGCGTTTATGGGACATGTACCATTTTCCCCTCGCATCCAATTCCGCATCCAAATCAAGGCACATTATAGAAGTGATAACCCTAAAAGTTGTCGGTTGAGAATACGCGTTGATCGCGCACTTATTCTAGAAATGAGTATGACGACGTTCGGTAAAAACTTGTGAAGTCATGTGCTGGAATGCCGGTTACCTATGAAAATGTGCACCCTAAGATGACTTGGCTCCATCACGTGTGCCGTGAAATAAAAGTGTGGGTTGGCATCGCTTACAGTAGCCTTCCAGATGACTGGACCCTGCGAATGCCTAGCACGCGATGATGTGTAATTTAAAAAAAAAAAGATGTGCCTGCGCACGATGCTCAATGAGCTTGTCGTTCGTACGCCGCGTAGTCAAAGAAACGTAGCAGAAAAATGGTTGTCTGTAGTTTTATCGTATCCCTTGGCAAACGCTGCGTTCGGTTCTCGCAATGACCAAGAAGCCATGAGAGCCCACGAACTACATATTGAGAAACACTGGTGCATGTTACAAACTTCCGTAGTAAAATAGGTTCTTTACTGTATCAGAAAGTCACATTTTCGTCCCGTTTATTCGTCCATCTTGTGGACTGCGCCATGGAGCTCTGGCTTGTCCACGAACTGGACGACGGGGGGTTTGCCGCCGCGGTGGAAGCCCCCTTCGAGCTCGATGAGCACGAGCAGGTTCTCCTTCCTGAACAGCGTGCGTGGCACGTACAGAGTTTTCTGCGGTCCCCTCGCCGGCCAGTAGCGACCCAGGTTGAAGCCGTTCAGAAACGCAATGCCCTGCAAAAGGGGCACGAAGCCGGATTACACGGACGACACTGATCGCAGACCTTGAAGAGACGCAATAGTTCAAAGCGGCTAGCTTTTAGAGAGCACCGATATTTCTGACAGTAACTTACGGGGGCGATTCGCCTTTTCAGCAAAAAATGACGAGGCAACCAGGTAGAAATAAACGAATATGGTTCTGAATCGCGAGAAAGGAACCGTCTGTGAGCAAGCCATCTAAATTTCTTTTGACTCTGTACTCCATTCTAAGCTACTGGTAAAACTCAATGCCATACTTGATAACATCAGCCTTGCTTCCTGGATAGCGAGTTTTCTTCATTGTCGCTCACAATTTGTTTCCTTAAATTAACTAGAATCGTCCCCTGTTGACGTCACGTCCGGCGTTTCTCAGGGATCCGGACGTGACGGATCCGAACTTTACTATTTTAATAAATATATAAACCACTTAACTTGCAGTCCTTCAACTAAAATTGGGCTTTATGCAGGTGACTGTGTACATGAAACCATTAATTCCACTAATGATCGTTACCGTCTTGTCCAATCTCTTGTGTCTTTTTGTGCTTGGTGTAAAACACAGCACATGGCAAATGAACGTCAAGTGGAGTAAAATAGTTGTGACGTCATTTACGAACCGACGAAGCTCTTCTTTTTTATTCTTTGAAAGGCGCTAGCGTCCGAATATAAATATTTAGGCGTTCGTAACAGAAAATCTTTCTTGGTCTAACCACATCGACTATATGTAAACGGAAAAGTACTAAAAAAACTTGGCTATTTGCGCCACCCTTTAAGGGTGTCCCAACTATCATCCACCGAGATTTAAAAATATGCGAATGCAACGTAGCTGGACAGAACCAAGCTAATGTTCTTTTCCATCACTTGCAGATACTCAGGTTATTTTTTGCGTTCCGCCAAATCACATAATTAGTCTTCTTAATTACTCAACTTCCCAACCATTATAACTAGAAGAAAAGTGTCAATGAAAGGATTGTAGAGCAATGTGAAAACTCCCGATACAGCTTTCTGTTGCTCATTACGTGCTACATAAAAGTATTTTTCAGAGTGTGAAAGAAGCCCGCAAATGCAGCGAAAAAGCGGCCAGTCGCGCGGCAATATTGCGTGTATTCGCGGGCTCCTTTCACGTTCGGAAAAATACTTCTATGTAGCACGTATGGAGCAGCAGAAAGCTGTATCGGGAGTTTTTCATGTCGGTTTATAATTTTCTTCCTGACACTTTTCATTTAATTATAATATCTGAGAATTCGATTAATTAATTAGGAATAGCTATGTAATTAAGTGTAACGCGAAAAATAATCTGAGTATCTTCAAGCGACGGCAAACATTACTTTGGTTCTGTCCTGCTACCTGGTATTTGCATATTTTAAAATCTTGGTGGATGATAGCTGGGACACCTTGCTTAAAACACTAATTCACTCCGTTATAGATTATGCGTCCATGGTTTTCTACCACTAGAAATACTGTGAAATAAGCTCACTCGAAAACGTTCAAAGTAAATTCATTCGTTTCATTTGCCAAAACTAAAGCTGCAGCTTCTCACAAGCACAGGCTTTGCAATAACTGAACATGAAACCATTGCTTTTGCGTTATCACATTGAAGCTCTGAAATTTTTACATGCAATTAATAAGTACACTTCTGGCCTTTATTACTGTAAGTATATCGCCTTTAAAAAGGAAAGCTGTCCCCATAGTTACCACGCTTCGAACATAACACCTTTCCTTTCTTTGCACGTACCAACACATTCATATAGTTTTCTTCCACGCATGATAGAGCTTTGGAATTATCTTCCCGGTAGTATTCGTTACTTACCACTAAACGAGTTTTATTTGCCACTGGCGATCACCTTTCTAACATGTAAATTTTTGATCTGTATTATTGTGCTTTTTGTGCATGTGTTTCCTTTTCGATGATATTTGGTTCAATTCAATTTGCTTTGTTGTCTTTTTACTGATGTTGTGTAACGTTTCACACTCCTGATAAAGCCCTAAATTAGGGCTCCAGTATATGTAAATAAATAAATTAAATAAACTCACGGATCAATTTACCAGTGTATACTGCTCCGGCTTTCGTGTGAATAACGAAAGACCAAAATCTTTACTTGCAAGAGTACTTTGCTTCCATTCTTCATCTCGCTGCCCTCTACCACTTTATAGACACATGCTAATGCACAAATCAAATATTATAGTTAACGGGCCATTTGTGTAGTCGTGGAACATACTGTGTAGCACTTAGAGAAAAAACGAAACTGAGCACAATAGACTGAAGACAGTTGAGGCGAAAGCGGTGTACATGACTTGTCTAGCTAAAGCCTTTTCATCATTCGCTCACAAAATAAAAATTGGGCTTACTTACTTTACTGAAATAATTGCGAAACGAGAGGGACAGCATCTTTATGGTGATACTTGTGTGCCCGTCTTGAAGAAATTATTGCGTTTACGAGAAGAAAGTCGATTTCTAATAACTGCTGGAAGTGCAACTTTTGGGGGCCCCTAGCATGCATTACTATAATGTCCTTAAGCAAGAACAAACTAGCCTAACACATCCGTCGGATAATAATGATGTCGTTAAAAGGAGGCTCGCAGAATAAGCTTTTGCAGAGCACGCCGGCCAAGTGCGCCATTTCATCTTTCTTTATATCGTCAATTCCGGCAGCGCCCGATCTGTGTGACGTAGGACGTTTCCCACCTCACGGGGACCTCCGCAGGGTAACCGGAGATAACGCGTCCCATATTAACGCGTTGTTAACCGCTAAGTAGCCGTCAAGTGTCGATAAAAGCAGGCAGGCTCGCCGCACGAACTATTGGTAAACATCGTTACCCCTCCGTGCAGCCCCGAGAGCCACCAGATTCTGGTATGCTCAGCTGTGCGCAGCGCAGGAGGCTCGAGCCTGTAAATTATCAGCGCAGATCGGTCAACCACGGCGCTTCTCCCGGGGTCATTAGTTGATGTGATTGAGCGACGAGCGCCGACCTTGGCCACGCTCGTCTTCTCCATGTGTCCTTGAGCGATAAAACGAAGATTATCAGGTCAGAAGGGGCTCCTATCTACACATAGGATAAGCAAGTTCTCAGGTCACATGTATCTCTAAATGCATGTCAATTGAGACATCGTTTTTCTCTGAATGTATTAGGGCGGGGAATCGGATGAGGTTTGTTGCGGTTATGTCACAACACCACCAAGGGTGTTAATTGAACGCTTGCCACGTGTCAAACCACGGCCCGTCCTAAGTAGACGTCAGCGCGGCGTGCACAAGGACTAAAAGTGCTCATCCCAACATTACTTGGAAACCGGAGAAAAGGATGAACGAGAGGGAACCACGACAACGAATGGATAGGCGCAGTCAATTAGGCGAGTCAAATCACCACCCATCCCTAGGCACTTATCCAGCCGTCGAGACGGCGTGTAAACCGGCTGTTGGAGGATTCCACGAAAGGTCCTCAGCCCGTGCTTCACCCACCAGACTGAGCAAAGAGCGGGGTGGGCAACGACGAACGAACAAGGTGTCACCGGATGACTCCTTTTGCCACAAATTCCAAACCAGTTTCTTCGAGGCGGAGTTACTGCGGGTTATGGATAGCCTGGGCGTGATATCGCAACGAAGTTGGCGATGGTGATTTGTTGCTGGACAGCCGTCAGATTTCCTAGTCGACTCGCTTAGGGAATACGACGGGATTAAAAGCAGATACATTTCGAGAGTGAGGACAGAGGGTCCTGATGTGAACTGAGACGTTTAAGTTGCTCCTGCATGGAGTGGGCTTCCGCACTGGAGCCGTGTAACTAAGCTGATAAACGCTCTTTCCTTCATTTTCTGCAACTTGACGTAATTGTTAATGGGCTTGGTGGATTCCATGTCCTGAACACCACCCTAGCCACAACATTGCTGTTGAAAGGGAAAGAAAAAGTTATCATCTACAGGCTGTAGGAAGTGCATCTTTAATTTGGATGTATATACTTTTAAAAAATGCAAAGATTGCAAAACTTCGGAAAAACACTAGTATAAATTTACAACTCTGTAACTCAGCAATAAAAATTGATATGACAATTCAGTAAACTGCACCCATTGACCCATCATGTAAAGCGTGCGAAATGGATGTATCGCGCTCCACTCAGTGATGCACTATGGAAATGCGGGTTCTGGCGCAGCAAAAGTATGTGTAAAGAAGAAAGGACAGAAAGAGCCGAGATAGCACGAAGAAAGCACAGCGGTAACGTTGTATTATTTTTTCACACATGTAGTGCACGGGATGGTTGTGCACGTGTCAATCCTGTTTGTATGAATATGGGTCATGCGATAGGTTCAGTTGCAAGTGGTTCTCTCTCTGTACATTCTTCTTTCCACTTAGTTTAGCTGCGTCAGAACCCACATTTTAAGCATGAACCAACTGGCCCCACATCGCATTCTGCTAAATGTACCACTGATTTGTGGGTACAAGGCATGATAGCGATCTTAGGCATTGCAACAATGTCACCCTTAAGCTTTTAAGTCGTATCTTAAATCTTATTGTTTCAAATGCCCTAATAGATGGTGTTCGCAGAACTGCGATATCTGCTATTGGTGCTGAGTGAAAAACTTGTAAACTGTGTATTTCAGCATTTCTGAGTAGCATATATGCATTTGAATACATAAATATAGGAGTTGGCTTCGAGGTAAGGCTTTATCTTAATTCACGAAGCCAATCATTCTAAGCGAAGTGCACCAACTATCTCCTCAAAGACATCCAAGTGAGCGCCGTTAGATACGATTCTGTGCTGCGCGGTACATTGCTAAGGAGCCCGTGATACCAAACGCAGTTAGGGCACGAAACGAAGGAACATTCACTCCGGGAGGCTGTCGATATACTGAAACAATATGTAATCGATGTATTTGCGCGACTGTACATCACTGGACGTAATGCGCGACGTTTCATCTCTCTATCCATGGATGTGGCGATTCGGAAGCCTAGAATTCTAATGATGATTCGGTGTTCGCATTGGTTTGTCGAGCGTGGAACCAGCGCGGAGTTGAGCTTTAAGTGACTTGCGCGTAGACGTATACATACACCCACACACACATACTCACACGAACTGAGTTGGTTCTGCAGGGCGCGCACATAATGCGGTTCTAAAGAAACCGGGTAGGTAGCATAATGAGCTCTCCGCGGTAAATTGAACTATGTTGTGGGCACATCCGATATATGGTTGCATGGCGTCCTTACAGCGATTACCTTCGTCTTCTGGTCAGGCCTCAAAAACGTGTCGTAGACAATGGAGGCGGGCAGCTCGAACTTGGCAGCAAAAACGCGCAACTCGAAAGGTGATCTGGCGGCTCTCAGAGAGGTCCGCTTTCGAACATAGCGCATCTGGGCGTAATTCGTGAGCCACATGGCGTTCGTGAGCGGAACTGGCCGCATGGTCCATTTGGTCAGCAGGCGTCTGTCCAACGTCACGTTCGAGACAATCCCCTGCCGAAATTGAGCAACGGCACTTTAGTGAGCAGCACAGGCCTTACCTTACTGTTCAACTCTCAAATACTTGCTGTTGGTTAAATTCATGCTCCTATGTTTGCCACGCGAAGTGGGTCTCAAGCCATCGGCAAACTAATATCTTTCTCTCTCTCTCTCTCTCTCTCTCTCTCTCTCTCTCTCTCTCTCTCTCTCTCTCTCTCTCTCTCTCTCTCTCTCTCTCTCTCATTTTGTGTTTACTTTTGTCGTCTCTTACGGTAGAGAAGGTTCGTACGCTTCTGTTCATCGAATTTCCTGAACAAAATTTCTTTGGTCGGTTAAGTGTCATTTGAGACTTGATTTCATGTGTCGTAATGTGATCTGTGTTTACGTGTCTCCATTATACTTCTCGTGTTCTTGCGGAATTTACCATAGGTTTCGGAAATGACACTGAACAAAATTACCACCGAGTGTTTACTGGGTCGAAGTAATAAAGGAACAAAATTGGGAATACAGAATACACGCACCTTACTTTCGCTTAGGCCTTTCCCCGATGAGATCCTGCCCTCGTTATGAACGAGAACTGTCAGTACTTGGTGTAGTTTCGCTTTAATCAGCAGGGCGTTATTGTTCTCCGCACGAGATACGGAATCCACAAAAACCTACAGAAAAAAAATATAAAGGCGAAAGAAATTTAAACGCAAAGATTGTTCTACCACTCTTAGCAGAAATAACGTGGCTGTAAAACAAAGCGTAAAATATAGCAGAAAGCTCAGAGCTAGAGTACACAGCATTGCGGTGCTTTGATGCATCCCAAAATTTAGCTACATGGTCGTCAGTTGTTAAAACAAATAATCAGCAAACAAGCCAAGTGTCACTTTTCCTCTTCTATGTCGGAAAATACCACCGATACAACGCGAGGTGGAGACATATATTCATAGAAAGCTTTAGAATAAGCTAACCGTACTGTTTTACACAAACCACGCATTACCGAAAGGTATAGACACGAGCAGTGACACTGGTGGCGATATTTGATGACGCCACGTGATCAATCGCAAAGCGCACAGCTCACACTGCAGTCAGCGCAGTGAGCGACTGTATACTGTATTTGGCTCTGCTGGTGCCTTGCCTTAGCTACGGGTGCCAGCAATGACATAGTCACCCCAAATTTCCAGGCATTTCTGTATCATTTCCTATTTTCTTTTTCTTTTTGCGATGGGAAGTTGTGAGACACAACGATGGTGCTAACTAATGCAGCGATGACCGAATCTCGGCCGCCTATATTATCACTTGTACATATACTATAGCCATGCTAAGCCGTCAATTGAATCGCGAGAAGGAAAGAACACGACACGGTTGATTACGATGACGTGTTTGAAGTGTGAAACCAGACTTGTTCTTGTGCGATTTCATGTTGGCCGTTCGCGACATAGGATGCATAAACACGTATACGCGAGTGGCACCTCTTGGCCAGCCAACATGTGTGCGAGACCGAACTAACGAACAACACACGCGTACACGTGCGCCTTTCGGCGATGTGCTTCGATACTCAGTCACCCCGACAGACGCTGCGGGACTCGCACGGCCTCTTCAGGCACCCTTGTAACAACCAAGTGCCAGGCTGAGGGACGCCTGCACACCCGTTTCACAAAACCGGCGGGCGTCCGCCGGCGAGTTTCGGACCAACCACCTCTCTAGCCGAGGCGGTCTGGTCTAGCCGTGTTCAACTGTCTTCAGGCTCGCCACCAATGCAGTTTCTCGTGTCTGTGCGAACTAGAACTGCCTGGATGCCGCCGATGCCCGCGCTCAACTATTGAAAGCGGGCGCGAGCACCTGCCCAAAAGCTCTACAGGATGGCTTGAGTGTCTACCTTCTGTGCCTGCGAGCAACAGTCAAGGAGACGTAAAATGAACTTCTCTTTCGCAAACATGCTACAAAAGGTTTCCACAAGAAGCGTTTCCTAGCTACTATGTTTCCATTTCATGTACTAAGAAGACCTCCAAACTCAATAGAAACATTGTCTCCCTTGAGTTTAAAGGGTTTTTTTTTCGTCGTGGAATAGCAACTAGCCCGCCTCCAAAGTCTTGCTTAAGAACATTGCCCTCTTCAGTCGCTGAGTAACCGTGTCATTGATATGCCTATCGGGCATTCAGAATTGGGAGAACGTTATGCAGAGCCACGGAGCCTATATCTATTCGAGGAAAAACTGGGTGCAACTAGATTTTCACATTACACTCTTGAAGTATACACAACGAGAAAAATTCGCCTTCGCCACAAAATAAATAACCATAATGTATCCGAGCTGCTTGAATATATGCTGTATGCATCAAAGGCGTAAAAAAAGAAAAATAATGTGCCGCCTCGCAAAAGCTGCACCCTTTATATGTCGCCTGCCATTCCTTAATGTTCTGGTAAACATAACAAAAATACATGTCATGATTCAGCGCACGGATCTTAGTGTAGTGCTTTTGGTGCACGTTTCTAATACGGCTGTATCATTACTAATATACCGTACTTACATCATTAAGGTAGACGTGCCCTCCGTCTCGAATTCCTTCCACACTGAGCAGGGCAGGAACATGCGGCTGATAAGTGATAGTCACATCGTAGAACATCAAACCATGAGCCTGTAAAAGTGCGCGACAGTAGAAATGAACAGCACCGGTCTTTCTAGTCAGCTCGAACAAATATAGCGAAGTTACGGACAACAGCTTATACCGTGCATATACGTTGGTGGACATTTTTGAACACGAATGAGAAGCGCATTTATCATCCACGAATTAGAGACAGGCGCTGAAACACCGTTTTCCACGAACATCTAATAACTGAGGCAACGAATGCCGTGCAAGAAACAGTCTCTACACAATTCGTTGCACATCACGCCTGCGGCGATGTTGATATACGCGGTCTGAGATTTCTTGCAAACGCATACGCAAGGTTTAGCTGCGTAATTCTACAGAAATTGTCAAAGTGTGCGCGAAAAAAAAGGGCGATGTGCCAACAAACTCCTGCTTGAACATCCATGCAGAAATGTCCATTGTATACTTTAATGGGTGAGGCTTTCCTTTACTTGAAAAATTGCCGCCTTAAACAGTCATATGAGCTATTCCAGATGCACAGGTGCTGTTTTAGATAATGCCACATAATCTAGATATTCCGCAGTGATACAGTGGCTATGTTGCTCTGTTGCTGTGCTCGAGGTCGCAAGTTCGAATCACAGAGAGATCACATTCTTATGGAGGCGAAATGCAAAATAAATAAATAAATAAATAAATAAATAAATAAATAAATAAATAAATAAATAAATAATCGTTTCTTTAGATTAAGCTGCAGGTGAAATAAACACTGGGGGTCGAGACCAATCTGGAGCCTTTCGCTACGGTGTTTACCATAGCCCCAGTGTTGCTCTGGAACGCTAAACCTTTAATAGAATGCAAACTCTAGCGGAAGTATGTCCGCGTCGTGTCGCGCTCATGGATCTGCATTTGTGATGACGCGAACACGAGCCTCGCTGGCTCGAATCGGACAAAGCTTGGGATGCTTTATTATCACGTTTTGCTGCGTCCTCGATTAATTTCTCCAATCGGTCAAAAACCCAAGGTAACTTGTCTGTGCAAATGAGTGAGGGGAGGTGGGCGGGGCTACCTTTACTAGTGTAAATGTGAATA
Organism: Dermacentor variabilis; assembly: GCF_050947875.1. Taxonomy (NCBI): domain Eukaryota; kingdom Metazoa; phylum Arthropoda; class Arachnida; order Ixodida; family Ixodidae; genus Dermacentor; species Dermacentor variabilis. The sequence continues at coordinate 18,523,238 of NC_134571.1, forward strand.
ATGCCCACCATTCGCCATAAAAACACGCGAACCCGCAACAGAGAAATGAAATAGGGTGTATTTCACAGGTATATACGCCTGTGAGATAGACTTCTCCTTTCCTTGACAGACAAGGAACCACATCAAATGGACTCGCGCAGGAAGGAAACGCAGGAAGAACACTGCCAAAAACAAGTAAACAAGCGAAAGTGTAAAATAAAGATTTCTAGTAGCGTTTCTTTTTAATTAGCTCCGGAGAAATGCAGAGAAATATATATTTGCGGCACAATCACGGTTGTTTTGGATCCCTCGTTTATTGCTCTACGAAGTGCCAAAACCGACTCGTACGTTATTTGGAAAAGTTGCGCAACGATGCGTGGCTGCCAGTCCCGTATACAACGGCGTAGAGCGCAGGACGCTGCGATTCTAGACGTGCTGTGCCTACCGCGGAGGGTTAGCAAAACAGCCACATAAGCATAGCCGACAAGGCGCTATAGACGTCAGGCGGTTAGACTGATAACGGTAGAAGCGTCATTAAAGACACATGGAATCCGTCTCCACTTCTGGCGGTGTTTTCCTTACTTCTTTTTTAAATAAAAAGATGTTCATTCATAAATAGTTTCACAAGCATAGGTTAAACTTGTTAACTTTCGTTTTTCGTTCCTGTTTGGCTGTTGCTTCGGCTCTCTCCCTTATTAGTAGATCGCTTGATTTCTCAACTCCTTGTGACTATTACTTTCAGTTGCTAACTTTGCATGAAAAGTGTTGTAAAATTATGGAAAAACCAGGCGAGGTAATGGTTTACATTCATATTCCTTATGGGTTTAACAGTTATTGCAGGGTTTGATCATGGTCACTGTTTCGCGTGATATTATTTACCACCTTATCTAGCCTATATCGCGAGTATATGGGTCCGAGGATATGCCAGCGTCGCGCCGAGCCGTTACTCAAGGAAATAATGAAGCAAAAAGACAATTTTATTTATTTATTTATTTATTTATTTATTTATTTATTTATTTATTTATTTATTTATTTATTTATGTAAATACCTTCAGGGCACGTGGGCATTACAGAAGGAAGTGGAATGCATAAAAACCAATGTATTACCACAGAAATGTGGCAATACAGAAAACAAAAACAGAAACAGTTAACTATGTTGCATCAAAATGCAGATTACTGAAAATAAACAATAACTTCAATAGATGGCGCTTAGTTATGGGGGGGGGGGGGGGTCTTGCCTGCGCGGAACACTAACAAGACACAAATTCACGGGAAGGGGGAGAGCCACGAAGTGACTTAGTTTGGTGGTCGGACAGGGAACGTCGTTGAAGCCGACATTTAGACAAGGAGGCTTGCCGTCAAAAAAGAATAATAATAATTAGTGGCTTTAACGTGCCAAAACCACTTTCTGATTATGAGGCACGCCGTAGTGGAGGACTTCAGAAATTTCGACCACCTGGGGTTCTTTAACGTGCACCTAAATCTAAGTACACGGATGTTTTCGCCCCCAGCGAAATGCGGCCGCTGTGGCCGGGATTCAATCCCGCGACCTCGTGCTCAGCAGCCCAACACCGTACCCACTAAGCAACCGCGACGGGTCAGGCTTGCCGTCGTCATGGCCAAGAAATCCCCTCTGTAAAGTGGCAAAACACTGCAGTTTACAGAGAACAGCACTAATATACTTACGTGGCCGACTTGTTCGAAGGTCAGAGGATATTGCGATGACACTGAGCGACCACGAGAGAGGTACCGAAGTCCCGCGAAGCCGAACATCTTTGGCGAGAGAACGAATAGTTGGGCGAGACTATACAAAAATGAACAAATATACAGAGTGTCTCTACGAAGACAATGAGTAATATATAATAATGGCCGTTAAAAAAAAAACTGGGGTTTCTTCGGAGACATTCCGTAAGTGGTGGCGACCACGGGGTGACGGGTGAAACGTGGCAATAGGCGCTGATTAACAAAACATATTCATTAAATTTTCAACTTTCATACTCAACAGGCTCATCGTAATGGGGAAATGGAAGCAAACTCTCCATAGAAGCGACATCAAATTTTGTGTCTGGGAAAAGTGAGAGAGAGTAAAACATCTTTATTAATAATATTTGAATGGCGAGAGCAGTGTGGGAGGAGATTACCCGCGGGAACTGTGCCACGACGAATTTCGGCTATCAGAGCGCGCGAGACCGAAATTTGGAGGTTGCAACGAGCGTGATACCACGCCCCTCGCAGCTACGTTCTGCTGACGTCACCCAGCGGCGGGCCGCTAGTACGCTGCGGCTCCGTGCTCCTCGAGAGACGCAAGCACATCACCGTCGTAAACTGCGCAGCCAGCACTTTCGTCGCTGCCCTCCAAATTTTTAGGCGGCAGCACACCAGGAGCTAGCTGTTCGTGGCACGTCTGAGAGCAGTGTAATCGCGGTGCGTAATCTATTAATTTTTTTTTCATATTTCGGAGACCTTCTTAGGACGCGGAAAAAATTGTTGCATAACAAAAAGTTAAAAATTGGAGGACGCTTAAGCTTCGCCTTCAAGAGTGGAACGCGACAGCGTTCCCGTCGACCCGCCAAGGGGTGTAAGACAATGGGCTACGGCGCAGCGACTACGCGCCCCGCATCGGACGCGGTGAGCGTCGAGCAACGCAGCGTTCGGCGCGACAACGAAATGTGCGCCTGAGCAAGCGACGCACGCCTGAGCCTTAGAAACAGCTCGTTTCTAAGGCAACACCGCGTTCACTAGAGGCGCTTTTGTACCGCTTTGAAGCATCGAACTCGTGGCTCAGTGGTAACGTCTCCGTCTCACACTCCGGAGACCCTGGTTCGATTCCCACCCAGCCCATCTTGGAAGTTGCTTTTTATTTATGAAGTGCCTGCCGTGATTTATCGCTCACGGCCAACGCCGCGGACGCCGACGCCGACACCGACACCGACGCCGACGACACCGGCTTTTCTGCGACACGAGCTCCTTAACGCTGTCGCGTTAAAATCTGCTGAATTACGTTTCCTGAAAATTTTGACAACTTTCTTATTGGAAGTATTTCATTATTGTTAACGCTTCCGAAGTTGCTAAATTAATTTGGACTAATGATTCAATGAAACACAATGTTAAAAATAGTGTTGCTTGTTCTATACATTAGCCAGCAACATTAATTCAGTCGCATCCTCATATAAGAGTGCTTCGGCTTATTCTAAAATCTAGGCTAAAGTTAACTTAGATCTTAAGACCCTGTATGCAGTGCCTTCAAAGTTACATTTCCGTTAATTTTACTTGCGACGCTATGCAATCTAGTAAAATGCAGCTTGCACGGATAATTTATGCTTCTTCGTGGACGCACTCCACCCCCCCCCCCCCAATTAGGGCAACAATGTGAAAATAATAAACTAAAATGTCTTCATTAGCATTTGAAAGATTCTTGCGGAACGGGGTAACGCAGCTTGCCGCGTAGTTGTTGTTTTTTCTTTTCGTCGAAGAGATACGATGTGTATGGGGCACACAAATCGTCAAAGGCACTTTCCTTTCCCTTTGCACCCGTCATAATTATGAACGAAAAGAAAATTTAATGTCTATGTGCCAAAAAGTTACTAAATTGATCTTTACGATTTCTTTTCTTTTAAGTGACTTCTTTATAAGCTGTTTCGACCCTCCGCCCCACTCCTTAAAAATCGAGTAACAGGACTTGCCACAGCCGTGAAAGCATGCTCTCTCCGACTATCTTCAGCTGCTTACGTGCATCATCTTGATAGGCCCGAATTTCATCTTGCGCTTTTGTATCGGAATCTCCGGTAGGCTTTTATTCGGGAACAACTAAAAAGAAAATGCAGAATAGATTATAACTATCTATCTATTCTTTTTTGCCAAGGTGAATTAATTAAATTATGAGATTTTACGTGCCAAAACCACTTTCTGATTATGGCATGCCGTAGTGGTGGACTCAGGAAATTTCGACCATCTGGGGTTCTTTAACGTGCCCCTAAATTTAAGTACACGGGGGTTTTGGCATTCCGCCCCCATCGAAATGCGGGCGCCGTGGCCGGGATTCGATTCCGCGACCTCGTGCTCAGCAGCCCAACACCATAGCCACTCAGCAACCACGGCAGGTTTGGCAAGGTGAAGCTCTGACAAACAATACAACGTGTACTCGTGTTAAAGCGACGCGCGCTTGGCTGAAACTTTGCGATGTAGTTGCGTACGATGTATCAGCAGAATGCCCTATCGAAGCATTGACATGCATATCCGTTAATTGACAATTTACGCAAGCACACACTATAAAAATTAATTCAGAGAGACCATCGCGGCAATTTTTGCCTGTTGGTATGGCATAGTGAAGGTTTTGAATAGCGTAAGTGAGTGAGAAGAATATGGGAAAGGACAGAGAGCTAACCTATGTTGGAAGGATGGCGTAACATCACCAAATAGAAGCTTCACTTCTTGGGGTAGCAGGAACTTTAACAAATTATCTACTTTTCTTCTTAAAGACTTATTTTGGCTTTACAAAGCCCATACACAGTAATTGATAAGGGTAGATAAAGGTAGTGTCAATTTCCGTTTATCTATATCATGGCTCATCGACTTTCATATGAGCCGTTTGCTAAAAAGTATACAGACATTTGTTGGCGAAAAGTGCGAGGACTTAAGTATGCAAGCCGTCTATAGCTAATCTACAGCCTATACACTGAAAAGTTATAGATTACCCAAATGAATTTTTCAAGTAACTGGCTTAGGAAACGAAGCTAGCTGGTGCGATATGCACGTATACATTTGAAGGGCCTCTCAGGAGGCCCCACCGATGAAATTTAGATTATACACTAGAAGTTTTCAAACACCGTTCATGAATCGTACCGTCTGTATAGCCCAAGAAGTTTTAAAAAGGGCCAAATTAAAGTCGACAAACATCGCTTTAAGGCATTCGCCGAGTCAAGGTTAGATAACCTCTGTTGCGGATATTGTAGCTAGGTTCTTTGAACGCAACATTTCATTCGATTGCTTGCTTTATTTGTTTCGTCACAGTATAGCGAACAGGAGGCGGAGGGAAAAGCCGTTTAAGTGAGGGCTTGATGAATCCTCTGCCGGCCTTTGTCAACAATTATAGCAGCTGAAAGACAGCACAATATCACAGCACTGTCTTTTCCTTTAGAGTGACACATTGTTTTAAATAAAGATCAAGTGATAAAAGAACACTGAAACCATAACCTACATACAGTTATACAACAAAGAAAACCGCTATAATATTCTATGCGTAGATAATACACTACCTATAGTTTAAACAGGCTTTAGCTCCGACGCGGCCTATTCAAATAGATGTAAAATGCAGAAACGCTTTCTTGAGATAACCCCTGGACCAGTTTTATTGAAATTTGTTGGCTTCGAGAGAAGCAGGTAAATTCTAGTGACTGTTGGAAGCGCAATTTCTATTTAAGTCCTCAATTTTGTTAAAAGAATTTTCAAAAATTCGAAAGTGCGAAAAAGATAAAAGCATGAAGTTTACAAATTAATAGCTCCGTATCAAGAACAGATATCGCGGTTTTGTAAACAGCATCCGTTAGATCATTCAAAGCGGACAAATTCGATATGTCGATTTATATCTTACGTTAATTCGCTACTTTGTGTACAAAGGTTCTGCAAAAGCTGTATTACCATATTACTATTTTTTTTTTAAATTCATGTGTAATATACCAATTTTGCCCGTTTTAGATGTACTGTTAGATGCAATGCACAGAACCGTGATATCATTTTTCATTGCCGAAAGACAGAGTTGTAAACTTAGTTTTCTTAAAATTTGCGATTTTTACCAATTTTTAATAAACAAAATATGACCTCAATCAGAAATTCGAAACCAACAGTCGCTAGATTCTAAGTTTTCTTTTCTTTTAAGTGCAACCAACCTCGTCAAATTCGGTGCAGTGGTTGCCGAGAAAAACGAATTCGCCTTTTACATGTATTTAACTACTATATAACTTATACAACAAAAAGAGCCGCTTTTGTTGCTTGTATCTCCGTTATTATTAAACCCTCTTTAAAGGGACACTAAAGAAGAAAATAAGTTGAGAATTATTAGTAAATCAAGCTTCTACATTATCAGAAAACCAACCTTACGGTGAAAGAAAGTTTGATTAGGCAAAAAAAAAAAAAAGCGGCACAAACGAAAAACGGGTGGCGACGCCGCCTTCACGTTTCTGCGCTCGCCGTAACGTCACTGATTTTGGCGCCGTCTGATCCGGCCGTCTGACCGTCAAAGAAGGCCTACGACATACTATTCTCAAAAGAAGGCAGCTGTGCTGGACGTAGATATTTTCGAGAGCATTTGAGCCGAATACAAAAAAAAATATACATTACTCTGATATGCAAAACGCTGAGGTATCGGTGGGAAATCTAATCTATATATATATATATATATATATATATATATATATATATATATATATATATATATATATATATATATATATATAAACGTTCGGTTCTCATTTTCTCTCCGGGTAATCAACCTGCTACCTCGAAATCAACGAAAATAGGTTTGAAAGGCTGTTTTATCGCTATAAAGAGTGTTATAGTTCTGTTTAGCGCTTTAAACGCTCTAGCCGTAGAACGCTTCCTGGAGGGCGCTTTACAACTTCAAGTGTGTAATCAAGCATTTCCAGCGACGTCCTGGTCTCGGCTATGCAGCTGACCCCACCGGTCGACAGCGGCAAGGAAGCGAAGCGTGACCGCTTGCCTCGGAAATGACGCGACGGACGGCGACGAACAACTCGGTCGGGTCTCCCGCTTCCGTCAGGGGGCCACCGAAGTCGTAGCTCGTCACTTGGGGCCGGTAGAAGAGCGCGCCCTTGTTTTTCTTGGCTGCGACCATGGACGCTTTCAAAGGCGCAGGGAGAAAAGTGAATGTCAATCAATCAATCAATCAATCAATCAATCAATTGTTTATTTACCGTGTCCAGGAACAACCCCATAGTCTGAATGCTGGCGCATGGGTAAAAAAAAATGTTTAAATACAAATAAATGCAGGAAGAAGCACGAAAAAGAAAACGAAAATTATGAATAGCAACAATTTACAATCAACAAAAGCCAAGGTGAATTCGCAACATAATGACGGAGAAAAACACGAACAAGTGGTGATGGTCTTCAAAAATAAATTAATCAAACTATTCTTTAGATTATGTGCCCAGAAAAAAAAAACCGGGAGGTTTTAATACAGGCGCACAGGTAATCTAACGAACAAATAATAATAATAATAATAATAATAATAATAATAATAATAATAATAATAATAATAATAATAATAATAATAATAATAATAATAATAATAATAATAATAATAATAATAATAATAATAAGCTGTGACCAACAAGACAGAAGGGCATATCATATTGACCGCAAAAAAGATGGGGACAGAGGGAGAGAACACATGAACAGCACGGGCGGTAACTTTCAACCCGTGCTGTTTATGAGTTCTCTCCTTCTGTCTCCGTCTTTTTTGCGGTCAATATGATATGCAGTAAATACCAACTAGGCCAAAGTGAAGTTCTTCTGAAGACAGAAGGGAAATGAGAGAACGCAGGCGCTGACTATCAACTGGTAGTTTATTCGCATAGGAAATGCATATTATCACGCGTATATTGTCTTGCTTCTTGACTGTGACCTTCTCTCACTGGATTGTCGCTGTCATCGATTTGTCGCGGACATACATGATAACGTGCAAAAGTATTAACTGATATAGACAACGTCACGCCTGAAGAAGAAAAGAACATAAATACCATTCTTCATGATATGCAGATATATCACGTCGGCTACCTTTATTACGCCTTCCGATGTCACTTTAAAATGTGCTTTCTACCTGTATGTCTTTCCTGTGAATAAACCACTGGTTGAAAATCAGCTCATGGGCGCTTTCGTCTCTCTGCAGTCCGGTAGCTCGCACACTTTCCTTAGTAATATGTTGCTCAACCAACTCGCCTAACTTCGCACTCTCGAGAAGATTTTCCAGTATAACACCATACGATTTTCGCAGTGTACTACATCTTCATGGCCGAGGGCGTAAATAATGTCAGTGCGTGTGAGCTTTGATTGGGAATTTTTTGCCCGGGTGCTTGTTCAGCGCACATTTCCAACAATACCTTGGTTTGGGCGAGTTGGTTCGTCTTGACAGTTTTCATAAAAATGCGCCAAAGACGTAGACGAAAGGAACACATACGTACGCGCCAGTCCAATCGGGTCAGCCCTGTCGTATGTGTTCCTTTCGTGTTCGTCTTTACCGAGTTTTTATGAAAACTGTCAAATTTTAAATTTGTCAAGCTCCTCCTAACCTGCTTAACTGGGCCGATGTGTCCATATTTCAAACCCCGTTTCAGCGAATATTCTATGAAGGTAGAGAAAAGCCACGTGTGCGTTTATAAACATAATTGAAAAGCCAGCGAATCTAGACCCTGCAGATTTGGAAGTCCGCGTGCCCCACGGCACAGGCACACTTTTGTGTGCTAGATAATGAGGCGAGTCTAAAAAGATTTCGAGAATTCAAAAAAATTTTAATAAAGAAATAGATTGGGCACTGAAATTTAAGTCAATGAAGAGAGCCTGCAATTTAGCGTCATGCCGTTACTAACTTATATCGGCAGACATGACTAATAATGGCGCTGCAGATACTTTTGCCTATTAAATTTTCCTGAAACAGGTTACGTATAAACTTTTTCTGTCATGTTAGCTGGCGATGCGACTGCTCGTAATAATAAAATATACGTTGAAAATCCTTCAGCACTTTCGTAGGCGACGTCAAATAAGGAATAGAGCTTCTGCATTACTCATACTCTAGACGTTTACAAAAACATTTGCTGACAACATTACGTAGCAAGCAGGTGAGACAAAAATACAAAGATCAGAACCTATATATATTTTTAACCGTGTAAATATCTATGTATTATCAAGCGACTTTGACTATAATAATCTGCAAAGCCAGCCCTTCTGCCTGGCGTAAGCTCGCCCTTTCGACGTCATACTGAGCCCATGAGTATTATCTAAATTATGCAGTGCTTGCAGGCTGCACTGTCTAACGACAGCAGAACTTTAATTTCGACCGTGATAGTGGTACCTCCAGCGTCCTGCTTTATACAACCTGCCATACTACAACGCCATAATACTACACGTTAGTGCAACATAGTTGGTTTATAATATACATTCTCACCTCCGGCGCTGAACCCGAAAGATGTTCCTCCGTGAAACATGTACCTGAAATCAGAGCCAGTGCGGCGAGCCACAGTGACAATTCGTGCACATGGTTTGCACACAGGTATATAGCATGCACGTGGCGCTGAGCTCGCAGTGAATATGCCTCGCGGAGCTGCTGATGCATTCGGCTAGGTCGCAGTGGCAGTGCATTGGAGGATGCCAGTGGCGCAATCCGATGCACGAGCGACCTTTGTGCGAGTCTATGCTCTCGAAGGCACATCAGCCGAGTTTTTTTCCCCAATTTCCTACTAGTTGAACCAGGAATATTCCCCAAAAATGCCATTAAAAATTACGTGTTTTGTACTCCCTTGCAAAAATGTGAAACAAACAAGAACGCACCCTTAGCTTTCAAAAGGGTGATATCAGGAATCCGCTTAGCCTACTACGGTTGTCATGCTACACAACAATGTTCTTGATCGCACTGAAAGGCGTGGTACGCCAGATGCGAAACGCAAACGCATATAGACCACTGCAAGTTTTTGTCTATGGGCCCCACGTAAACCGCTGAGCGTAAGGAGCCGCACCCTTTGTCTATGATAAGCACGGCGGTGTCAAGTTTAAATAGAATATAGCGCAAAACCGTCCCATTCTGCTGCTTGAAAACAAGATCGAAGGACGACTCGCATTTCTATCAGTGATCGCGCTCCGTGATTGCACTGTTCTTCCTGACGAGTGCAGATATTTAACATTTTGATCACACTCAGATGGCTCAATCGATAGCTTGAGTGAAGGAGCAAGTGGGTAGCGTTTAAATATTGCTCGATACACTGAAGCGCATGCAAAGAAAGTGAAAGAGCGCGTATTCGTGCACACGTAGAACCTGTGATAACGCCGTCGCCGTCTTGCATGCGTTTCTAATGAATTTGTGATTGCGGATAATCGGAGTGATTGTATTTCATGCAAAATAGCATTCTTCTTTTTATTTTTGACACTGTTGTATACAACTACACATGCCAGCAAGCCGAGCACTAAATTCTTCTATGGTCGGCGGATGAGCAAGGTGGCAGCCTTCTCACAAGTTTCAAAAGAATTTGTTCGCGGGCTAGTTGGTACATTAATGTTGAAAAAGGCAGATACAACGCAAATTTTGGAGTCTATGTGAAGCGACACTTTTGTGAAGGTGTTAACGATATGGTACTATAAAATTGTTCATCTTCTTTAGCGCGTTTTGCATGCAGTACAGCGATTATGTAACTGCCCGGCAAGTCAGGAAGACGAGGGAACCCCCACCCACGGGAAACACGGTATCCACGCGACCGCAGATTACACTGGGTGCGGGATCAGCCAGGTTTGCAATTGTATCCCCATTCCGAACCCAACGTCTGAAGAGTGCAAGGCAACGCTGCGGAGCGCGGACTCGCGTGATCTGCACGAGGTGGTAAAGCAGGCCCGGTAAACAGAGTCCGTAGAGGTTCTGGACTGAGCCCCACCCTCCAACCCTTCCTGGAAACGCAGGCTCGAAGCAAGGAGAAGACGACGCAATAGCTTACGTCATATTACGCTTCTATCAATAAACGTTTTATTTTTTCCTCTTCCTCCTACCCAGGCCTGGCCCACGTTAGCCGGCAAAACGCTGACCGAGCAGACGCGCCAGAACTCAGGTGGGGGTGGGGGGGAGGGGGGGAGGTGGGGGGTGAGGGGACACGGAAAGCTTCGTTTTAATAAAGGAATTATGCGCTTGAAGACCTATATTTTTGGCACTGACGATATGTAGGTACTTGTTGTTTCATATCGTAATTTCATGGAGAAGCTAGCCGGTCACTGACACCTATTATTAGATTCGTCGGACGATCCTACCGCTGTCAACCAGATGTAGGAGTCGTCGGACGACCTCGCCGCTGCCACCATTTGAAGGAGTTGAAGGTCGTAGAGAGGAACTCGGTGAACAGGATTTATTTACATTATTTACATCTTAGACAAGACATACATCGACAGTCTAGCGTGACTCCCTAATGGAGCTCGCAAGACTAACATACAGCAAACAGCTTACGAGCACACAGCTCACGAGTACATTTCTAGCATGACAACGAGCACTCAGCTCCCGACGACGAGCACACACTAGCAGCCGACAATCGCTGCTTCTAAGCACTTGGTCCCCCCCCCCCCCCCCCCGTTTGATTCCAAGCGGACGGAAACGTTCGTCCAGTCATCGTTCGACGTCACCGTTCGACGTCACCGAAGATGACCCGCCCTTTTGGAGGAGGCGGGCTCACATACACGTGTTGCACAGGTTTCAGTGCCGCACACACACACAGGCCTAAAGGTCCGGAGCCGACGTCAGAGGTTCTTCGTAGAACTCTGCTCCGTCCCGGGTGGCACGCCGGGTAGCACATTCCTGAGCTGACCCCGCGCCACGTGGCTGCCGGTTATTCGCAGTTCTCTGAAGTGCGCCCCGTCCGGTTGGATTGGAACACGTGCAGTGGGCTGAAATAGCTGGCACGTTGTCACCCGGTACGGCCATTCCTAACAGCTCCTCCACGGCCTGGAAAATCTCGCCTGGCCAGTGCTGGCAACCGCTGGGCAGGAAGAGAATGGCTGGCGAGCAAGACGATGGCTTTGCTCTCTACAACTCCTGCGTACTTGGAATACCTTCAACCATCTCACAACAACTGGCACAGAAGAGTCAACCCGGCAACAGAATACCGCTCAGCGTTCAAACGCCCGGAATTAGCTGTTAACCTACCAGGCTTCTTATCACAATTTCAATGCAAGTCACTCAACTGGGAATCCCAAATTTTGCCCCAAAATTTCGTGCCGCCAAAGCGAGCGTTCACGTTCCTCTTGAGATCGACCAAACCCGACCGTCGCGCTGCACAAGAGCAAAGGTTTACGCATAATTGAACCAAAGGCTCTCAAACACCAATACCCAAACATAACTTAAGCAGCCTAACTTCGCGAACAGCCTTTTCTTATCCTATCACAGTGGCGTACTTATCTCATGTACTGCCGCCACTGAACCGTCTGGCCAACTCGACAGGTGCGTAAATACAATCGCGCTAGCTTTGTGGCCTCTATTCCAAACGCGTACTTGCGACGCTTACTCACATTTGTTCCTTTAATCCACACAGGACAAGTTCCTTAAACAAACAACCAAACTTGCGTAACTTACGCAACACAGAGGAACCTTTGAACAAATGTGTCTTTTACTAACTAGCTCTACGCACGCGTACTAGAGAAGTCAGAATACGGCTGCCCTCGACACACACGAGCAACCCAGTCATAAACCTTCTGCTTCCTTCCGTCCGCACAGGACACACGCTAATGGACCTAAGAGCTCTTCTCAGTGCAAATGATGCACTTACTGAAAACCTACGTGGTTAACCCTAGAAAATAAGAAAACGCTTATAAATAAAAGGTTAACTAAAACACACGCGCGCTACTGTAGGCCTCTCACCGATAACCTTGACATTCAGGTTACTCACACACACACAAAAAAAAGCCTATCTACTTATTAATGAACACCTCGCGATACTACATGTTTACATAAAACTCATCTTTCCAATCTCGGAGCTTCTCAAACGAAAACACAAAGCTCATACCTTACATATTGAAAGAAATTCTTAGTCTCAAATCGCGAAAATTATCCGATGCTCAAAAAATAAAACAACACCTTTCACTTCTACGGAAGCTCCCTTAGCCTCCCGTTGCAAGCATTTACAACTGACTCATACTTTTGAGCCGCACTCGATGTGGTCACTGTTTGAAAGCTATTCTGGCTACCCAGGGACAACAAAAGGGCTGGCTCACTATCAGCTCCTCCAAGACATTACAGTCTCCTGCCAATTTGCGTCCTGGCGCCCCTCTTTCCTCACGAACTCGATTGACCGCGTCACTACTCCCCACCTGGTCTCGTCTTGCCACCTTGCGCTTCTTTGTACTACACGCTGAGCTTCAAAAAGAACGACGGACCGACAAAGAACGTAGCTGCCCCGTGCCCTGTGTCCGCGTCCGTGCAGAACATGCTTCTCGGTCACTTTTTTACCGGTGGCCCGAACGTTTTTTATGCGCCCACGTCGTCAACGACGATCGCACTTTTCTTTTTCTCGCGCCCTGCCCTTTTGGGTCTCTCGCCGTCTTCGGCGGCCCTACATTAGTCACCGTCTTTCGGTCTTTACCCCGCTTCGTTTTACGGCGCTTTCTCTTAGCATTTCCTTTCATGCCGTCTTCTCGCGCCTCGTGCTGGCCGTTACACATTTCGTCGGCCCGGATCGGTCTCTTACCCGCACAGTCTGAGTGATCCTTAACTAAATCATTCCTCTCTTGGCTACCCAGACTGGCGGAGAGCCGCACCGATCCCTGAACAATGCAGTTGTCTTCCCGTGAGCTACGGAGCTCGCAATCCTGAGAATTACCCTCAACTGTATCTGTCCTCTACTGCAACTCAACTGTCCAGCTCGCATTTCACTTCGGCACGCAGATCTGACTCGACATGGGTGCTCGCGTCTGTCAAGTCCGCAGTATTCTGTACCTCGCTAACGACCTCGCTACCATGAGATGCGACGCACACGCGCGGTAACTGTGCCAATTTGTTTGCAGCTGACCTAGCTGTCTCTACAGTCCTCTGTTGGCACAGCACCTCGTCGCTCTCACTCTGGCCTTTAACGGCCTCTGCTGCCACTAAGGCTTCGTTAGCTGCTAGCATTTCGAGTTCACCTATGAATGTGCTGCTACTCTCACAGGTACTACTACTTCTCTCGGCTTTCGACTGAAATCTACTATCTGCTTCTTCCCACTTTCGCTGCTTCCAGCCTACAGATTTTTCAAGCCGCTGTTCTCCTCGTGCGTTTAACTGCTGCAAATCCTGTATCTGTTTCTTCACTGCTGCCATTTCCTTTTCAACCTCCTGCCGTTTTTGCTCACGCTCTTGGCGTTTTCGCTCGCGCTCTTGGCATTCTTGCTTAATTGATTCCTGTTCCTGTCTTTTTCTTAGAATTCGGTTATTTAGGTTTTCGGTTAGTTTCAAATCATTGCTACTTGCGAGAATGGTTTTCCGAATTTCTGCTTCCGTCAAGTCCTTCTCTACGTCTACCTCGAGCTCTTCACACAACCACAACAGGTCAGCTCTCATCAAACACATTAGGACCATGGTCGCTGGACCATGGACCATTAGGACCAGCAGAGCTTTGGCTCTGCTGTCACACAATACTTGCTGCGATACCCACGCAAATCAAAATACAACTAAAATATCCCAGCGAATCAAATCCAAAAACACAGTGAAATTGAAGCCTGGTAAATCTTACAGCCAAAACCAAACGCTTACCCACTGAAGCAGCACCATATCATCAGTCCTTCTCCGCCGTACCCAGTCAGTTGCAAGAGGTGGTCAATCTCAAGTCGCCTCCAACTTGATCAGGATACCGGTCGGTCACAATGTGCCAACGTCCGTCAGCTGCCGTTGCTGCCTCCGAGTCGTAGGCCGATTTAGGAGCCGTAGGCCGATCTCACCGCTGCCATTCAGTTATTAGAGTTGGAGCGGTCGTAGTTGTAGGGAGGACCTTGATGTCATCGACAGTAGCTAGGCGAGCAGGGTTTATTTGCAGTATTTACATTTTGAACAAGACATACATCGACAGTCTAGCGTGACTCCCATATGGAGCCTGCAAGACTAACATACAGCAAACAGCCTACGAGCACACAGCTCACGAGTACATTTCTAGCATGAAAACGAGCACTCATCTCCCGACGACGAGCACACACTAGCAGCCGACAATCGCTGCTTATAAGCACTTGGTCCCCCCCCCCCGTTTGATTCCAAGCGGACGGAAACGTTCGTCCAGTCATCGTTCGACGTCACCGTTCGACGTCACCGAAGATGACCCGCCCTTTTAGAGGAGGCGGGCTCACATACACGTGTTGCACAGGTTTCAGTGCCACACACACACACACACAGGCGTAAAGGTCCGGAGCCGACGTCAGAGGTTCTTCGTAGAATTCTGCTCCGTCCCGGGTGGCACGCCGGGTAGCACATTCCTGAGCTGACCCCGCGCCACGTGGCTGCCGGTTATTCGCAGTTCTCTGAACTGCGCCCCGTCCGGTTGGATTGGAACACGTGCAGCGGGCTGAAATAGCTGGCACGTTGTCACCCCGTACGGCCATTCCTAACACTATGTATAGGGGTATTGTACAGGCGGGGCTACATATTAAGCCAATTCGTTATGCGAGTGTTCTCCTACGTGTGCGCTATTCGACAAGGTGATGGTTGCGCCACGGTCAGCAAAGTTCCAGAGGATTCTCCTAAAAGGCTTCGTTCGCTTACAAGCGAAACTTTTGCAGCGCGAACACTCACAGGTTTACAGAAGCGCCGGCGAGTAGGACTTGGCGAAGCGCACTGGCGACCATGGCAGGGTCCACGTGCCGGTGGGGCATGGCCCAGCGGTCGAACCAGCCGGTATACAGCTCTGAGACGAATAGCGGCCCCCGTTTTTGGTAGAGTCGCTGGGTGGCGAACGCCTCAGATGCATTGGCCGCTGCGAGAATGCGCGCATCCAAAATGAAACGTTGGCACTGCTCAACAGCCACGCCTCAAGCAACATCAGCTAACTTAACCAATAACATTCGCAAGTGTCCACAGCGGACATTCACACCAGCTGTCACTCTATTCTCAAGCGGTCCTATGCCACATCTATGCTACCAGGACAAGCTGCACGAGTAAAAAAAATGGAGGGTGATGAACCTCTAGTCGAAGTCGAGCAAAGACAATGTCTTCCTGAACGAGTTGGGGGCCAGAATGGGACTGCGCACGGCATTCTATCGCGCCACCCTCGCGCGAGGGTAATAGGAGGAGCGCCGGACTGCCTAAATTTTTTTACTGCGATTGGCAGACGCTTTTAAGACTGGTCTATCTCCGGGATCGCCCAACAAAAGAGGCCAGAGACAGACATACCCGATACCGAGAAGCAGGGGCAACTCGGCAAGAAAGAACTTGTAAAAAAGAATGTAACGCTCAGACGCATTATTTACAGTCATAGAGGCTAAAAGAAAGGATGGCTTTTGGTTAAAAATGCAAATTTAAAACACACATCAAAAGAAGCAACTGCGCGACTTCGCGTGATCGTTTTTCCTTCAAGATAATATAAAAGTGTACGTCACCTCAGATTTACTTCGATCTTCTATATACAAAATTTGTTTTAGTCGACAGACGTGAACTGTCCTTGGCGTTACCTGCTACCGAGGTGGTGAGACATTCGTCGTGGTCTTCTTTATTGCGTTTTTAATGTTTTCTTTCTTTCCACCTCCTCCATAACTCTGTAGTGATAGGGATAAATGTTATTCCAAACCACTTGAACTTGGTAGCAACATCACCACGATGCAAGCGTATCTAGAGCGGCAGCATGCGCTTACAAATGAGAAACGTTCGCTAAATCGAAGGAGGTGTTACTGAACGCTCAGGCTTTCAAAAAGTCTTCGGCTCTGTCAAGCACCGAGTACCATACAAGCGAATGCAGCCTATAGTCCACCTTACACACACACACACACACACACACACACACACACACACACACACACACACACACACACACACACACACACACACACACACACACACACACACACACACACACACACACACACACACACACACACACACACACACACACACACACACATATATATATATATATATATATATATATATATATATATATATATATATATATATATATATATATATATACACATATATATATATATAGTCCACCCTTTAAAAACAGGTCGTTCTCACATTTATTTTACCGACCTCGGCACCGTCCCTCCTATGAAGAATTCGCAACCCTAGACACAACTGCTCGGGTAAATATTAGACATGCAGAACTAAGCCACATATATCGGTACCGACTTTCATGTTGCTTTGCTGATAATCCGCTGGTAGTAATTTCTTTCGCACACTCGTTTTCATTTTCAGTGATCACACGTACTAGCTCCGAAAGCGACTGCCGGGTATACTCCTTCTACCCTTCCGCAAGACATGGTGCCCACGCCGACACGGTCCGTGGTGAAAAGAACAGTGTCGCTTCCGAGCTCTTGGCGCATCAAGTCCCGCAGGTGGCGAAGATAGGTGCGGTTACAATTCCTGGACAAGCCGTACTTGTTCTCCACCTGCGGCAATGCACGTATTACCGATCTTTGCCATGGGGATATGTGACGCAGGCGACACTGTCGAATATGGCAATACGACCACAAAGTACAGGACAAGGACAAACGAACACAGAAAAAACGCATACTAAGTGAATAAAGATTGTTAGGTCACACTTTCGAATCTCTTCCTTATCGGCATTTTTTTTAGGAGCAAAAGATCGCTTATTAGCAGAGAAAGCACAGGCCAGATTTCCTGAGTCTGTCGAACAGGCCATCATATAGTCAGCTCTGATTGGTCCAGGGGACTGCAACGACCTCTCTGATTGGCTCAAAATTCCGTCATTGCAGAAATCGACAATTTAGCAGAATCTGAAAATGTCAAGAATAACATCCCTTATTGGCTTTCGCTGCAGTGCATGGATTTGATGAGTCAGAGTAAATTTTCTAGCAACCTGCTGAGCAATGCATCAGCATCAACATAATCATCGAGAACGTACGTTATCTTTTCTTTTTGAAGTGGGCATTAGCGGAGCACAAATGTTTCTTTAGGCTCTGTGATTTAACACAGCATCGCAAAATTCGCCTGTGTGTGTGTCACGTCTTCCTTTCGTCCTTGTCTTTTCACGCACTATAAGCCTCGTACGACACGACGCCACCGGCACGGGGACAACAGAGTGCACTTTTTCGTTAAATAAATAGGCCGTTATTTTGAGCAAGCATCGCTTTTGTCATGACCGTTTGTTACTGCTGGCAACCACGAAAACCGCAGCGATTTATTTATTTATTTACAATACCTTACAGGGCCCAGAGGCCATTGAGTAAGAAGGACGAACAAAGATGTTATAAGAAATGCAAGATATGCAGGTCAAAAAGAGAAAGCATTGCACAGGGCTAGTACTGAAAAGCAGCAACAAACACAAGAGCAAAGTACGCAAAATAATTGAAGTATATAAATACAGCACAAATGTCTGACACATGACTCAAGAAAAAAAATAAAGCAGTGGTTTACAAAACCACAATAGCAATAAAGTGCGATATTTTATACAAGAGAAGGTTTAACGCCACGATGTCACTTGAAAGTATTCGCGCAGCTGATCATGGAATGATTGATGGTTGCATATGGATGCAATATTATCGGGAAGATCATCCCAAAGAACGACGGCACGTGGAAGGGCTGATGAATTGAAGGTTTGTGTTCTTCCGTATATGCGCTTGATGCTGTACTGATTAGGTAAACGGCTCGAGATGCGTGACGGCGCTTCTAGAGGTAACGCAGATTGCCTGGTGCAGTGGCGATATTTATGAAATAAGCATAAAAGAGCGATTGAACGACGAACATGTGATGGTTCAAGAGAGAAATCGAGTTCGATCTGTGTTACACTCGAAAGGGGACTGTAGTTACGTATAATGAAGCCAGTGGCTCTATTTTGTACGTATTCTAGCAAGTTTATTAAGTAGTTTTGATATGGGCACCATATGAATGCTGCATATTCTAGCTGTGGCCGCACAAGTGTTAGATAGGCGAGTTTTCGAACATTGTTAGGGGAATGCGGCAGGTTCCGGCGCAGATATCCCAGTGTCCTTGAAGCTTTCGCACAAATGGTGTTGACATGCGTGGCCCATGAAAGATTATGCATGAGATGAATACCTAAATACTTGCGTGATGATGTCTGAGATAATACTGTGCTATCTATGAGATACGAGAAGTTAGAATAGGTAGGCTTGCGCCCCCCCCCGCCCCCCCTGAAAGAGATAACCTTGCATTTATTCGAGTGAAATGTCATTTGCCGTTTATTACACCAATTGGAAATTAGGTTAAGCTCACGTTGGAGGGCGAGATGATCATCCATGGAATTAATGGAGCGGTAAGTGATGCAGTCATCAGCAAAGAGTCAGACGAGAAGATATGCTAGCGGGCAGGTCGTTAATGTATATGAGAAACAATAAAGGGCCAAGAACGCTGCCTTGAAGTACATCTGAAGTTACCTCACAGAGTGATGAAGTAAACTTGCTAACTGTTGTAAACTGTTGACAGAAAGAAAGAAAGTTACGAATCCATGACAGTGTAAAGGAATCTAGGCAAATAGCAGATAATTTTGAAAACAAACGGGAATGTGCAACGCGGTCAAAAGCTTTAGCAAAATCTAAAAAGATGCAGTCAGTTTGTAGGTTAGCGTCCGTGTTATAATGCAAATCAGTCGTAAATTCGAGCAGTTGAGTATCACAAGAAAATCCTTTTTGGAAGCCGTGCTGTTCAGGAAAAAGGAAGGAATTATGTTCGAGGTGACTGTAAATGTGAGAAGCGATACTGTGTTCGAGTAATTTACAGCAAAAGCATGTCAGTGCAATTGGACGGTAGTTTTCGGTTTAATTTCTGTTTCCGCTTTTAAACACAGGGATGATCTTGGTAATTTTCCAGTCGGTAGGGAACAAGCAAGATGGTAGTGATTGTTGGAAGAGGAGGCAAAGAATTTGACTGGAAATTGATGCAGCGCGCTAGTGCTTTCTCAATATTTTAGAGTTAATGTTGCCAACACCAGCACTTGTAGAAATGTTTAGGTTATCAATGAGTTGAGCGATACCTTCAACGGTGACATCAATAGGGGCCATATATTGTCAATCATGATCAGGTACAACGGGTATGTTGGAATGATCTTACCTTGTGAATACTGATGCAAACTACCTGTTAAATGCATGAGGGCATTCACTATCAGAGAGTGCTAGATGGTCATCATTGGTCAGTGAAATATGATTACTAGCACTGTCGAGAGATATCACACGCCAAAACTTTTTGGGATTGGATTTTAAAAGAGAGGGGAGATCGTGAGAAAAATATTTATCCTTAGAAGCGCGAACAGCAGAACAACAAGACTTTAAGCATACACTGTATTTTTCCCAAGCCGATGGTGTGGACACCAGCTTGGCCTTTTTGTAGAGACGTTTCTTTTTATTTCGCTGACGACGGAGAGCTTTTGTGAACCATGCTTTAGATTTCTCATCTGAGATAGAAATCAAGGGAACATATTTGTATACTAGATTATTGATCCTGCTCTTAAAAAGCACCCAGTTGTGTTCAACAGACCTATCCGAAAAGGAGGGCATGAACGTTTGAATGAAAAAGTCATTAAGCCTATTATTCATTTTATAATCAGCTCTATTATAATCGCGAATTTGCCTGGTTGTAGTACCTTGAAATGCTGATTGGACATTAAGCTCTAAAGAAATAAGCTTATGGTCACTAAAACCACCGAAGTACAGAACTTCGCCAGTCGTTTCAGGTGCATTGCAGAAGACAAGATCCAAAACGTTAGAACCGCGAGTTGGTTGATTTATCACTTGAAAAAAATCTAAAGTCTAAAGTAAGGCTGATAAGCTCCACTGAGGTGCTACACGAGGTTGACAAATTCTGCCAGTCAATGTGTGGGAGGTCAAAGTCACCAACCAGGTAAATGAATTCAGCTGGGTATGTTTGGATGGCAGAAGTAATACTGCCATGAAGTTTAGTAATGAAGGAGAGATCAGAATCTGGCGGTCGGTAGCAGGCGCCAACCAATACCTTGGCCGATGCCGTTGCGCAGGCGGCCCACACTTTTTCCAGAGAAGAATCACTATGTACGTGGTATGATGCAAGTGCTTTCTTGAAGGCGATAAGGACATCGCCACCTCTCTTAACGGAACGATCACGCCTGTTTATGCTATAGTTATATTGGTTAGGGAAAATTTCATCGTCCATTACATCTTTATGAAGCCAGGTTTCTGTCAGTGCCACAATATCGCTGTTATAGTATCATCCAAAAAAGAACACACTTCATTACGTTTAGGAAGCCGGCTTCGGATGTTAGTAAATCATAATGATAGCCGTGGGCTAGAGCTAGATGGCCTATACCGCGTATACTCACCTGAA
This sequence comes from Dermacentor variabilis, assembly GCF_050947875.1. Classification (NCBI taxonomy): domain Eukaryota; kingdom Metazoa; phylum Arthropoda; class Arachnida; order Ixodida; family Ixodidae; genus Dermacentor; species Dermacentor variabilis. Next base: position 18,544,416 of record NC_134571.1, read on the forward strand.
CCATAATTATCGGGCCGCCGTTTCTCACGAACAGATGCTTTATCCGCTTGAAAAGTTCGGTGAGGTAGCGGTCCGCAAATTTGATGTATCCTGGAAGAAATTTGTGCTTCGCGATTAACTACAAAAAGTCACACATACTAGGTATCATAACGAAATGTGCTCGTCGCTTTTAAACTTTAAACAAAGCTTGCTCAGCTTAACGCATAGAACATACTAGTTGAGCATCGCCAATCAAGATGGTAAACCATTGTGCGCGTGACGTCGAGCGGAGACACGAAGGCAGCTGTACTGACACGCAACGGCCACAGGCAAAGGCCACACGCCGCGTGGGTGTCTCCCAGAAACTGCTGTCAAGTTACGGCCGAACCATACCGCGAGGTGCAACAAAGTGACTGATGAGACTGTCCCTTCTGATCCCTCCTCGTCGTCATCAACATCTAGCGACGTCGTTCACGAAGGAAGGCTCAAGCCCTACCACCTTCCTTCGATCAGCAGTATGTAGATGATGCACCAGGACAGTGCTTTTACGGCCGGGAGTCATGATACGGAACAGCCGCAGATAATGACCGCCTTAGCGGGACTGCAGTGAAGATCCCGAAAAATTCGAAGGGATTCCGATTGCATGCTACAGTCTATTGCCATCTTGGTCATGTTTGGACAAAGTGTAAATATGTCTTGTAAGTATCCTTGTACCTGAGTTACAAGTAACATTACACTGACTAAGGTTGAGGAAACTCTGCCCGCCAAAACTCGCCAAAGCCACGAGTTCACAGGAAGATGGAGGTTTGAAGTGATCCAGACAGGGCGAGCAATTACAGGCCAAAACTTGCTTCGTTTGCTCATTTCAACGCACCTCCTTCATAATTGCGACAAACTGTACGCGAGATAAAGCGCGGTTTGTTGCGCCTGGTTCAACGCACCTCTTTGAAAATTAACCAATTATTCGAAAAATAAAACGGCCCACCGGACCCGCGAGGCTCGTGTTGGAACCCGATCAAAAGGTGAACTGATCGGAACGACAGCGCTCCCACTACCAACACACTAACGACAACGCGAAGTTTCCATGGTTTCTATAAAGACGCTTTCCGTTGGCATGCCATCGAAGAAACAAAACATGCACCGCAAGAACTCACTTGTATCCATCGTTCGCAGGCGAATGCCGGAATCTGTCCGTAAAAGCCAGTGCGGAAGGCCACCCTGCAAAAGTTTCGCCACGCTCTAGAAACAACGCCAACGCTATTGTGTGTACCCATTCGCTGCAATGTTTTGTGTAAATATTTCCTCTCTCTTTTCGCGTTGAAATTATTTCTACTCTTTTTAATCGAGGAAACGTTTCGCTTCGGTTTACGCTCGAAACTGGAATTATTGTCGTTTTTGATGTTCACGCCATTTTTCTTGTTCACTAGAGCATCAGAAAACTCCCGAAAGCATGTGAAACGCATCATTATAAGGAGGTTAAATATTCCGTTTCTACAGGCTCGTTTCTGAGCTGATAAAAGAAAGAGCTGTTAGACTGATGGTCTTGTTGGTACTTTAATCCACATCCATCAATTTTGTGTTAAGTTAACACAAGCAATCAAGGCCGGTAGTAAAAAACAACCTTAAGCAGTGCGACGCAAGCTGTCAGGGACGTTGGTTATTCATTTTGATAGTTAGCGTGAGAAAGAAGGGTAGTCAGAAAGAAGTTTTGTTTTGCTCGACTGGTGATAAATTTTTGAGTGCGTGGGCATTATCAAGACGTAAAATTCCTCATTGCTTAGCGCTATGACATTCAGTAAACTCATGGTACGCCGAACATTTCTGGACGCTCAATAGCATTCGAGCTTTAGCAGACAAGCCAGTGAAGTTAGAAGGCCTCCGTAGAGAACCAATACAGAACCATTGGAACACATCCAGCAAATCCTCGCAATTAAAAGCGATCATTAGCTATGGTCCAGTGATCGCAGCTGGGGCGATCGCCTGGCCGAAGCAACAAAGCAGCCAACAGACTCGATGGCGAATTAAATGTGAGAATTATAGAATCGCTGAAACATTTCACTAAACTCATTTGGCGAAAGACATCGATATTATTGGTGTTGACATTCTTTCCGAATATTCCTGTATATTGGTATAGTCGAAACGCCATAAAACCAGAGGCAGGACCACATGTGCGAGAAAGGCCATTGCTAAATTTTGCGAGCAGACGCGCCAACTTCGTCTTCACCTATACTTCTATGTATCCTTGGACAGACAAATCTCCCTGGACGAGAGAGAACTTTGGAAGAAAATAGAGTGACGTTGCCGTGTGCCCACCATGTCTCGCTCGGCGCCGATGTAAGGGCCCGGTCGCAGGATGACCATAAGGCTCAAGTTGTGGGCCATCTCCAGGAAGGCCACGAGATCTCGCTGCCCGTGGAAGTCGAAGCGGCCTTCTTCCGGCTCGTGGCTACTCCACTCGACGAATCTGCGTGTTTTCAGCACGAAAGTATAGCTGTATACGCATGTCTTTTAGAATAATTAAAAAACACAGCCGGGGCACTTTCTCACTTCATTCGCACCCGGTCCTGAGCGTCATGTGAGTGAGCGCCGCAATGGAAATCATGGACGAAGTTTTGCACTTTGCGCCCGACGGGTAATTTAATCGCTAAATACAATAATGGTCAACTTCGCGTTCTTGTGCAATAATGAGCCATATGTGTTCGGGCAACCAGACAACCTTGGTGTATAAAATCAATCCGGGACCAATGCATGCACTGGGACCAATTATTACACCGATGCATGCCGCGAAAACAGCTGAAAATCCAAGACCCGCGTGCGCCCACCTTGCAGGATCCAGCCGATATGCCGACGTCACAAGCGTACCGCTTGCGCATCACACGCATGACCGCGTGCGTCATCGTACTACACATGATCATGATGATGATGACGATGATGATTTATTCGCATCCCCTCGAAACAAGGAGGTTGTAAATAGTCACCTAGCCTTCTTGGTTTATTCAAATATGCTATATATATTTTTCACTCTAGCATTTTTCTATACATATCTTCAATATATTTTTTCTTTCCTCAAAACTTCTCTATCTACCTTGTGCCCCTACCTATGCCTGTAACAGATCCGCTCGTCTTCCCTGCCTTTTCTCCCCAACACTCTAAACGCCTCTTGCTTATCTCGACTGCTGACCAGTTGATGTTTTCGTCAACTTTAAACCCAAGCGCTTCTGGAAGGTGTAGGTTACCTAGGGCTCTTACTCGGTGCATCCCTTCGCATTCCATCAGAATGTACGTGGTGAGTGTTCCCCGTATTTTTGCTGCAGCATACACACACTTCATCTTGGTGCGAACATTGGCTCCGGTATTTTTTGTCCTTAAGCAACCAGCTCGAGCCTCAAATAGCTAGGCACTGCCCTTTGTGTTATATGGTACATATTTTCCCTTCTATTTCTTCCCATTCTTGTAGTTCTCCATGGTCCTTTTTGTTTCTATTCCTGGCACCCTATTCACTGTCTCTCTCTCTCTCTCTTTCTGAGGACTCCTAGTTGTCTATTTACACTTTCAATTACCCTAAACTTGGTTGCCAACTTTCCTGGCCTCTTTCACCGTTCTATGTTCACGCTTTTCAGGTACAGATACTTGTGCGGTTTAGTCGTCCATTAATTTTGATCCATGTTCCCGAGTCTTTCTTCATAATTAATTTTGCTCTGCGCTTCTCTGACTTGAAACGAGGCCCAACCTTTGTCACCCTACACTGCTTCATTTGTGGTTTTGCCGTAGGCTCATAAAGCCAACCGGCCTACCGATCGCCGTCTGGTGGTGCTGCAAGGAAGCCAGTGGCGCGCACGTCACGCCTGCTCCGCTCTGATTGGTTGGCCTATTCGGCAAGGAAACCGTCAACACTTCCTAGGCGTGCTTTGGAATAGCCAGGGCGCAGCACACACACTCACGAAACCCAGCGAGGCCCGCAAAGAAAAGCTTCGTCCTTAAAAAAAAAAAAAATGCAGCACATCCAACGAGTTGGAATCTAGATACAGCGAAGCTTTGTGCTAGTGCATAAAGAGAGGAAATACGAGTTTGTGTTTATTTAATGTCCGCACAAATTAACACCGAAGGCTTTATTCAGACTTGTAGAGATGCAATGGCGCCGCTGCTACCACGGATGCGCGAATGCGAGCGTTCTGGTTCTTTTTTTTTTTTTTTCAAGTGAAGCTTGTATAGGGGGGGGGGGGGGGCTCACTTGGTTTGGCGTCGGTGTTGCTAACGAAAAAAGTCAAGCTGCGCGAAAATAAAAATTGCTTGTCGAGCTGCAGATTCGGAGCACCGACCTCTGGTTTACGAGGCCACCACGATAGAGGCTCATTCACACTAGGCCGACCCGACACCGATTTCGGTCTACCGACTGTCGTCGACAGTGTTTTCCACCTTCGTGTAGGGGCCTCTGTCACGCTGTACCGACGCCGAGTTCTCCGCCGACCATCGGCAGGTTGTCGGCGTGGGTACAGTGTGACAGACGCGTCGACACGAAGGAAAAACGCTGTCGCCGGCAGTATGCAAAGAGAGAGAGAGAGAGAGAGCGTGTATGAGGTTGTCTAGCGCCTCTGTAGCAGCAGGCAAAGCAAGGCAACCTCTGCTGGCAGACGAAACAGCACTGGGGTAGCTATTAGGCGTCTGGAAACGCTAGCGTCATGAGCGCCGCCAGTGGCGTTGCAGTCGTCGTGCCTGAACGCTGAACAAAATGAGACTGGTTGAAACCATAGAGTTTCCTACAAAAATTACTAGAGGGAACTCTGGCGCTAGCGTCTACGGGAGCTGCAACGAGAACGGTTGTCCCAGCATGGGTATTGGCGGCGAGCTCTACCACTGGAAAGGCTGGCGCCACCGTCGGCGTGACGTGACATGAGGGATCACGTGGACACAGCGGCCGCGTCGGCTGCTTCGGAAGCGCCGAAGCTAGCTGAAAACGAAAGTGTAAAGTCCCACGTGCGCCGCAGTTCTGATTAAGTGTTGAGGTTTTGCCGCCTTGGGTGTCTGCTTGACAACATTTGAACCTACTATAATAGGTAGCGGCTGCCTTTGGAGGCGTGCAGCATGGTAAGCTACTGCTCAGTGCCGCAGTGCTGGACGTATGCAACGGAGCCCGGTGTCAGCCTTATTCACACGTAGCCGCAGGGCAAGGAGCTGCGTGAAGCTTGGCTGGCGAAACTTAGAACCGGCAGACACGCATCGGCTAGAACTCAGGCATGCAGCAAGCGCACACGCGAAGAAGATTTCTGCTACGGCGCCGGCACTGCGCGATGTTCGGTGTCGCACTGTGACGCTCGCCCGCTGCCCGTCTAATGTCAGGATGAACTTGTTGATGCTAGATACTGGCAAGTTCACTGGAACGGAAAGGGAGCGGTAAGACGCACATTAAAGAAAGGCATGGCATATGGTCATGTTTGCGTTAAGAATTAATGCACTGGATTACAAAAAAGAAACAGAGGGAAATCGCACGCTGAGAAGACCAATAAACATACAGTTCGACGCAACTTGAGAAATAATATTGAAATGCCCAAGAATCTACAAGACAAAAAAAGATTGAATCGCCGCAACGGAACAACACAGTCGCCGTAGGCATCGAAGTCTCTATAATGAAATTATTTTTGAACAGTTCTGATAGCGTCCACGCAACAATGGTTGCTAGGTACTGTCAAATGCTCATATGCTGCGGCCTAGAGCTCACGGCACGGTGCGAAAACGCGCTCACAGCGAAAGGAAAACATTGTGCGCGGACATGCCGGTAGACGCGTAGTCGGTCGCTGCGAACCCGTGCGATCGCTGGATTGAGGCTCCATTCTGTTATGCCCCATTTGGTTATACAGACAGCCCACTATAACAACATGTTTCACATTGTTTGCTCTCAGCGTTTGGCTACCTTTCACGCAAGAAGCCGGTTCGGGAGACTCCATCGCGGCGACCAGGCGCAGTGGCGTTCACTGTACGTATTCGGTAAAGAGATAGCGTCTGTAAACGATCCTGTGCTTTCAGTTTGCCCAGGATTATTATGTCGACAGTCGAAAACTTCCCTCGTTTTGAGAATACCTACATAAATGTCCAGGAGGGCTGCCGCATGGTGTTTTTATTGAGCGCCGTAAGCGAAACCTATGAGGAGCGCGCCACGTGATCCCTCATACTACGCAAGGGAGGCGCTTCCGACAGATGGCGACTCCGTAACTCCTCGCCTAAAGCCCCTCAATTTTTCAAAAGTAGCGCCATTCTTAGATCTTTCCGCCACCGCGCTCACCCTGGCGCCGCCTCCTCCCCGCTTCCTGTCGCCCCAGCCTCCTCCGCTCCCCCATTGGCCAATCTGTGTCACGTGCAAGCAGGCGCCGCGCTTTTGTATATTTTTTTCTTTCCAGTGCGGAGCAGGCGCCGCGCTTTTGTATATTTTTTCTTTCCAGCGCGCGCCGACCTCCATTGTTGGGCCTGCGCGACGAAAGTACGGCAGGCGGACTGACGGAGTGCGTTAGCGTAATAGAATGTGTAGGGCCGAGAACTTAATTGCGGTGCCATGCTGCTGCGCCTTCGGTTACCGCAACAGACACAGTGAGGGCAGCAAGCTTTTTGGTTTGCCGTCCGGCGGGCGCAAGGCAAAAAGAAGTGTGGATTCGCAGGATCGGGCGGGCTGACTTCGAGGAAGTGGCAAAGAGCGCACGGCTTAGTGAAGTAAGGGCCACGCCTACTCACAGCCTCTTATTTTGAGCCTAGTTCACGCCTACCGCTTCGAAAAAGTGTGTGTTCATGCTCTGCGTGGTTTTTAGCGCGTTGTTCGACTTTTTTTTTTTTCGAATGTGCTCTCATTGTTTCATGTAGTTTCGTCTTGCGGTGAAATGCACTCATCTGCAGCTGGCCTGTGACATAAAAGCGACATTATTCAGGGTGTGTTTTGAGCTCCACCAGAAGTTAGCACATTCTCGACGCTTTTGCAAGGCTCAATATGACTTAAGATGCAGTCTTTTAGCTTCTAATGTACGCCCGCATGTATTGATTTGGTTTGTGGTGGTCGACGTTTTTAACGTTCCCAAGCCACTAAAGCTAGGATGGAAGTCCTAGTGGATGGCTCCGGATAACTTTATCTAGCTCGCCTGGGGATGTTTAACGTGCACTTTGATCGTAGAGTCGTACGTGGGCCGGTAAATTCCTCGTTGGCGTTTCATAATACCCGCGCGGGCGCGCTAGCGCTGCTTTTGAAGTTGGTGCCTCGCGCGATTGTATTTCTCCAATAAATTTTATTTGCTAGTGTTACGTTTCGCCTACGACGCGCGGTATAGCCGGCGCGGATGCAACGGACGCCGGGGCTTCGTTCAAAGCGGCAGACATTTTGGCCCGTTCGGCGCCGCCGCTACGCCTCCCCGCCAAGCGCGTCCAGGCATGTTCCAATGCCACGTGTCTTCGTGTGCGGGTGTGTGTGTGTGTGTGCATGTTGGTGCCCACGCTTGTCGAAGCGCGGCAGCCGGGGAGAGGAGCTCCCCCAACTGTGAGGCGAGGAGGTCTGACCGGCGCCGGCCCGGCGGATGCGTCACCCACTCATCCCAACGTGCCCAAGCGGCGCCGGCCCGACGGCTGCGCCACCTTCTCATCCCAACGTGCCCGAGCGGCGCCGGCCCGGCGGCTGCGCCACCTTCTCATCCCAACGTTCCCGAGCGGCGCCGGCCCGACGGCTGCGCCACCTTCTCATCCCAACGTGCCCGAGCGGCGCCGGCCCGGCGGCTGCGCCACCTTCTCATCCCAACGTTCCCGAGCGGCGCCGGCCCGGTGGCTGCGCCACCTTCTCATCCCAACGTGCCCGAGCGGCGCCGGCCCGGCGGCTGCGCCACCTTCTCATCCCAACGTGGCCGAGCGGCGCCGGCCCGGCGGCTGCGCCACCTTCACATCCCAACGTGCCCGAGCGGCACAGTCACGTGCGCGTCTATAGAGGCGTTCCTTCTTGCCCTCAACTGCGAGAGTATAAAAGCAGCTGCCCCCGGACGCCAAGAGAGAGGCTCCGATTTCTTCTGTTGAGTAACGTGCTCTCCAGTCTCTCCACTTCGGTCGACCTGACCGCCCTCTCTTTGCGATGTTAGAATAAACAAGTTGTTCTGTTACCTGTCGACTCATGCTTTGCCGGGACCTTCGGATGCTTCCAGTTGTACCCCAGGCCGCCAGGCCAACGCTACCCTTGGGGCTTGCGACCCAGGTGCAACAACGGGCGTCAGCGCTGAGTTCCCAAGAACTGTCTGCCAGCGGTGAGATCGCGACAACGGAGGCCAGCAGCGAAGATATGCAGTTGACTGTATGCTGAGCAGCACAACGACCATCCGGGAGCAGTGCAACGAGCCCTGTGTGATGACTGGTTGCCTGCAGCGGAACGACTGCGCTGAATTCTTGGCTGCGAGGTTTGGTGAGTGCGGGACTTTCTTCTTCTGAGTTTTGCCAGGCTTTTGTTAGTGTCAGAAACAGAGCTGGTAATTGTGGTTGTCGTTGCTGCCGGGTTAGTTTGCGGCAAGACAATAGTAGGCAGTACAGAAAGCAGCATTCAGAGCAGCCATGGATTTGAAGTCGTTGCGCAAACCGAAATTGCTAGAGCTTGCCAGAGAGTTGGGTCTGGATGTCTCAGACAAACTCAGAAAACCAGAACTGCTGAGGGCTATTCTTGAGTTAGAAGCTGAGGATGACGAGCTGTCGGAATGCCTTGAGACCATGAGGAGAGGGAGACTGCAAAAAGAAAGGAGCGCGAACTTAAAGAGCAAAAAGAGAAACAGGAGCGCGAACTTAAAGAACAAAAAGAGAAAGAAAAAGAAGAGCGCGACCACGCTTTAGAAATGAAGCGTCTCGAGATAGAGATGGAACGCGCTCGTAATGGAAGTCAGGCACACGGTGCAGGAGAACGAGTATTGTTCAAAATGACTGACCTGATGCGGCCGTTTAAGCTTGGAGAGGACATTGGTTTGTTCCTGGTTAACTTTGAGCGAACGTGCGAGAAGCAGGGGTTCTCTCGGGAAACGTGGCCACAGCGCTTGCTCACTTTGTTACCCGGCGAGGCGGCCGACGTAGTCGCTCGCTTGAATAGAGAGGAGGCAGAGGATTTCGACAAAGTGAAATCGAGTCTGCTAAAAAAATACAGGCTATCAGCGGAGGCGTTCCGTCGGAAGTTTCGGGAAAATGAGAAAGGCAAAAGTGAGTCATATACGGAGTTTGCGTACAGGCTTATGTCAAACATGCAGGAGTGGCTCAAAGAAGAGAAAGCGTTTGGTGACCACGATAAAGTTCTGCAGTGCTTCGGGCTGGAACAGTTTTATAGTCGGTTACCTGAGAACGTGCGGTACTGGGTCTTGGATAGGCCAGACGTTTGTACGGTGGCTAAAGCCGCTGAGCTAGCCGAGGAGTTTGTGACGCGTCGGGCTCGCGGAGCTAAGGACGGTCAAAAGGGTGAATTTGGCTCGAAGTTTGAGAGGCCGAAGTTCACACCCATGAGAGCAAAGGGGAACACACGTAGTGCGGATGCGAGTGAAAGCAGTGCGACCGAACCTAAGGAGACGGCGGCAGCCGAAGCCGAACGCAGAAAGCGGTTCGAGACGAGGCAAGCGCGCGTTTGTTATACGTGCCAGAAGCCGGGTCACTTTTCGGCGCAGTGTCCGGAAACAAAACCAAAAGTTGTGTTTTTGTCATTATGCAGCACTGACGAGAACATGAAGCTTCTCGAGCCTTACCTGCGAGACCTCCTCGTGAACGGGAAAGAGTGCCGAGTGCTTCGCGATTCCGCAGCTACAATGGATGTAGTTCACCCCTCTTACGTAGAACCCCATATGTTCACGGGCGAGTGCGCATGGATCAAGCAAGCCGTGGAAGCTCATAGCGTGTGTCTGCCCGTAGCAAAAGTGCTTATTGAAGGACCTTTCGGAGCGCTTGAGACGGAGGCGGCAGTGTCATCTATGCTGCCCCCCCCCCCCAGTACCCGTACCTATTTTCGAACCAGTCCGATCACCTCCTGCGCAAGAAGGGGCTTTTGTTTGGTGAGGCTAGCGTTCAGGCCTTAACCAGATCGAAGGTTCGGGAGCTCGCTGCAAAGGCGGTAGTTGCGGGGCCGACGTTGTCAAACAATGAAAAAGGGTCAGAGGCGCAGCAAGCTGATATTCAGAGCACGCCCGAACTGAATAAAATTGAGCCTGTAACGTTAAAGGCACCAGATACTGGAGAGGAAATTCCCGATGCGGGAAAGTTAGAAGAGCTATCTGCAGATTTGCTCATCGCGCCTACGTCAGACGGACTTAATAGGTTGCTAAATGTCAGCCGGTCGGTTTGATAGCCGAGCAAAAGAAGGATGGCAGCCTAGAAAACATACGCTGCATTATCAAGGAAGGTATCGCCAAGAAAAATGCTCGCTTTGTGGAAAGAGGTGGGGTCCTGTACCGGAAGTATCTAGACCGCAGGGGAGTGGAGTTCGATCAGCTGATCGTGCCTCAGTGCTACCGTCAGGATCTGTTGCGCTTGTCGCACGGGGGTTCGTGGTCCGGACACCTAGGAGTTAAGAAAACTAAGGACCGTCTCTTGCTTGAGTACTATTGGCCAGGGTGTTTTCGGGACGCAGACCATTTCGTGAGGACATGTGACACCTGTCAGCGGGTGGGCAAACCAGGGGACAAATCGAGGGCGCCGTTGAGATTGGTACCTATCATTACGGAGCCTTTTAGACGGCTCGTTATTGATACAGTGGGACCTCTGCCGGTAACAGCCACGGGGTACAGACACATTTTGACTGTGATCTGCCCAGCGACAAAGTTCCCTGAAGCAGTGCCGCTTAAAGAACTCAGCTCAGTTGAGATAGTCAATGCACTACTGTCTATATTTGCGCGAGTTGGTTTTCCTGCGGAAATCCAATCAGATCAGGGCACAGTATTTACTAGCGCTTTGACGACAACTTTTCTCGAAAGGTGTGGGGTAAAGCTGTTACACAGCTCAGTGTACCACCCACAGTCGAATTCCGTTGAGAAGCTCCACTCCGTCATGAAGCGCGTGTTGAGAGCATTGTGCTTTGAACATGAAACTGACTGGGAGCTGTGTCTGCCTGGGGTGATGTTTGCATTACGGACCGCGCCGCATGCGGCTACGGGGTTTTCGCCAGCTGAACTGGTGTACGGTCGCTCGCTGCGATCTCCGCTTCGCATGCTTCGAGAATCGTGGGAAGGCAGGGGCGACGACCCAGTCGTGGTGGAGTACGTGCTTAAGCTCCTCGAACGCTTAAGAAGGGCACAGGAGTTGTCAGGTGAAGCAATAGAAAAGGCCCAGCAGAGGGCCAAGGTTTATTATGATCGGACAGCCAGGGCCCGTCGTTTTGAGGTGGGCGATGAGGTCATGATATTGCGCACATCGCTAAAAAACAAACTCGACGTGCAGTGGGAGGGCCCAGCACGGATTGTTCAGAAACTGTCGGACGTTAACTACGTGGTGAGTCTGCCAGGAAAGCGGAAAGCACAGCAAGTTTACCACTGTAGTCTGCTCAAACCTTATAGACAAAGGGAAGCAGTGGTGTGCATGATGGTAAACGTTCCTGAAGAGCTTCCGGTCGAGCTTCCGGGACTAGGCTCAGTGACGAACAGGGAAGACACCGGTCAAGTCATTAGTGACCTTATCAGTAAAGCACCGCTGTCGCCTGAGCAGAAAACCGAACTACACCAGCTCTTACAAGAGTTTCAAGGTCTGTTCTCTGAGAGGCCTGGTAGGACTTCTGTCCTTACTCATGACATAGAACTTACCTCCCCAGAGCCAGTACGATCCAAGGCGTACCGGGTGTCACCCCGCCACAACGATATTATGGAGGCTGAGGTAAAGAAAATGCTACAGCTCGGTGTTATTGAGGCAGGTGAGAGTGATTATACCTCCCCTTTGATTTTAGTTGAGGTACCGGGCAAGGAACCTCGTCCTTGCGTCGACTACCGCAGGCTTAATTCCATCACTAAGGATCAAATTTATCCGATCCCTAACATCGAGGAGCGCCTTGAGAAAGTTAGTAGCGCTCAGTTTATTTCCACCCTAGATCTTGTCAGGGGTTATTGGCAGGTTCCACTTACAGAAGAGGCTAGTAGGTATGCGGCGTTCATTTCACCAATGGGAACATTCCGTCCTAAAGTGTTGAGTTTTGGTTTGAAGAACGCGCCATACTGCTTTTCAAGCCTCATGGATAAAGTGTTGCGGGGACAGCAAGAATTCGCTTTACCGTATCTAGACGACGTAGCGATATTCTCCGCATCCTGGTCTGAGCATATGGCACACTTGCGGGCAGTATTAACCCGCCTGCGCGAAGCGGGCTTGACAGTCAAGGCTCCTAAGTGCCAGTTAGCACAGGCCGAGGTTGTCTACCTCGGTCACGTGATTGGGCAGGGTCGTCGCCGCCCCTCTGAAATAAAGGTGGCCGCTGTGCGAGACTTCCCGCAACCGCGCACGAAGACCGATATTCGGTCGTTCTTAGGTGTCGCCGGCTACTATCAGAGGTACATCCCCAGGTACTCTGATATCGCGGCTCCCCTGACGGATGCTCTAAGAAAGACAGAGCCGCAAACAGTCGTCTGGGACGAGACAAAGGAAAGAGCTTTTAGCGCCCTAAAGAGTGCCCTAACAAGCCAGCCTGTGCTACGATCGCCCGACTACACAAAAGGGTTCGTTGTTCAGTGCGATGCTAGTGAGCGAGGCATGGGCGTTGTACTGTGCCAACGGGAAAATGGAGAAGTAGAACACCCCGTCCTGTATGCTAGTCGTAAGCTGACCAGTCGTGAGCAGGCGTATAGCGCCACCGAGAAAGAGTGTGCGTGTCTCGTGTGGGCCGTTCAGAAATTGTCATGCTATCTAGCCGGCTCGAGGTTTATCATTGAGACGGATCACTGCCCTCTCCAATGGCTGCAGACCATCTCTCCCAAAAATGGCCGCCTCCTGCGCTGGAGCCTGGCTTTGCAACAATATTCCTTTGAGGTGCGTTACAAAAAGGGGAGTCTCAACAGTAACGCCGATGGCTTAAGTCGAAGCCCCTAACGTGGGAATCAGCCTCAAAATTGTTTGTTACTGATGTTTTTCTTCCTGAGGCAGGATTTTTAACATATTGCTTTTGTGTAGTGTTTCAAAGTGATGATGTGCTTTCTAGTGCAATTTTCCAATTTGTGGACGCGGTCTGAGTGCTGCTAGACTACTGTAAGGAACTAGGCAGTGGTATAGAAGGGGAAAGAGCCTGGCAGGGCTTAGTGAGGGTTGTGCCGTGCTTGCTGACTGAGCGGTTGAGTTTCGGCGTAGTTCTAACGCTTGCCGGGAACGAGAACAAAAATGTGAACTCTCCCGAAGTCACTTTGCAGTGTCCTGTGTGAACCTGAACGAGAGAACGAGGCCTTCTCTGTGCGCTGCGCTCAAGAAACGTCGAGGGACGCCCGACTTCGGTTATGAGCATCATCGAGCGACATCCCTCCGGACAGCGGATGCAGTCCCCTGACCATCGGGATCTCCTTCCCCCGGCGGGGCGGTCTGTTACGTTTCGCCTACGACGCGCGGTAAAGCCGGCGCGGATGCAACGGACGCCGGGGCTTCGTTCAAAGCGGCAGACATTTTGGCCCGTTCGGCGCCGCCGCTACTCCTCCCTGCCAAGCGCGTCCAGGCATGTTCCAATGCCACGTGTCTTCGTGTGCGTGTGTGTGTGCATGTGCATGTTGGTGCCCACGCTTGTCGAAGCGCGGCAGCCGGGGAGAGGAGCTCCCCCAACTGTGAAGCGAGGAGGTCTGAACGGCGCCGGCCCGGCGGATGCGTCACCCACTCATCCCAACGTTCCCGAGCTGCGCCGGCCCGACGGCTGCGCCACCTTCTCATCCCAACGTCCCCGAGCGGCGCCGGCCCGGCGGCTGCGCCACCTTCTCATCCCAACGTGCCCGAGCGGCGCCGGCCCGGCGGCTGCGCCACCTTCTCATCCCAACGTTCCCGAGCGGCACAGTCACGTGCGCGTCTATAGAGGCGTTCCTTCTTGCCCTCAACTGCGAGAGTATAAAAGCAGCTGCCCCCGGACGCCAAGAGAGAGGCTCCGATTTCTTCTGTTGAGTAACGTGCTCTCCAGTCTCTCCACTTCGGTCGACCTGACCGCCCTCTCTTTGCGATGTTAGAATAAACAAGTTGTTCTGTTACCTGTCGACTCATGCTTTGCCGGGACCTTCGGATGCTTCCAGTTGTACCCCAGGCCGCCAGGCCAACGCTACCCTTGGGGCTTGCGACCCAGGTGCAACAACGGGCGTCAGCGCTGAGTTTCCAACACTAGTTGTAACAACTTGTCATTATTTCGTATTATTGACGGCGCCTCCAGGGCACCAAAGCGGCAACGGGAACACCAAAGCTAGAACGAGGGCTGGATGGGGCTCGCCGAAGCGTGTGCATGCCAAGAGGGTATAAGATCGCGGACAGCCAATTTTGTATGCGAACACTCCCTGCGACGCCTGCATTATTGTAATGTCACGTGCTCTTCAGAGGCCTCCGTTAGCCATTACATGTGCCCTCCAGGAGCTGTACTTGTAAAAAAAAACTGTATATCGTCACGATTACCAAAGCACCCCGCAATGAAAAAAACGGCCCTGTTGCCAGGCATTGCTGACCGCACACAGCCGGAATCTCTCACGGACCGGCCAAACAAAAGTATCCAGCAGGTACGTAAAAGAACCTACGAAACCACGTACACATACTTCTACGCTGACAACACCTGAAATTTTGGTAATTACGCGCGTGTTTGATTACACCGCGTGCTTGCGTCGTGTTTCAGCAACGCGCGAACTCTCAACGTCGCGCGCTTTACGCCTTAAATACGCCTTGAATAATGGTCCTTTTCTCTATTTCTTCCGCAATTCCAACACGAAATTCTAAAGGCCAGTTACCGACTGACGAAGAAACATCTCGATTGAAAAAACTGCTCCGCAGGGCTCGCACGAACTTTTCTGCAAATTTCCTCCCGTAGCGTGTTATCTGTCGTCTGCTACGGCAGGCCCACCACCGGCGGCGCCACCGTCGAGGCCGCGCCGAGCGGAGGAGGAGGGAAGAGAATGGCGCTACTTTGGGAGATTGAGGGGCTTTATCCTCGCCGCCAATAGACCGTTTCATCGGGCGAGGAGGATAGGGCGCGCGGAGAGCCTTTCCTCCTCTCTGGCTTGGGCGATCCGGCGCGGCGCTGCTTGAAAGTATAGCTGTCGCGTGTTGCGGAACGATTTCGAGATGTTTTAGATCGTACTTTGTGAAATTTACGCCATGTTCCTTCATATAAGGTCGTCAGGGAAGCCTTTCGGTGCATCGGTAACTACTGTAGGCAGAAATATGTCTTGGGGGGCGCAAAAATGTGACGCGCATAATCAGCCGCGGTGTACGCGCATTATCAGTCGTGGTGCGTGTATGTGTTGCTTACTATTTTGCTTATATTGATTTTAATTCAACAAAGAAAACAGGCGTCTCTGTATCACCAGCATTAAATGATAAATCAGCTCACTGTCTGATCGATTGGCTTAGGGAGTAAAACATAAAACATAATAATAATATTTGGGGTTTTACGTGCCAAAACCACTTTCTGATTATGAGGCACGCCGTAGTGGAGGACTCCGGAAATTTTGACCACCTGGGATTCTTTAACGTGCACCTAAATCTAAGCACACGGGTGTTTTCGCATTTCGCCCCCATCGAAATGCGGCCGCCGTGGCCGGGATTCGATCCCGCGACCTCGTGCTCAGCAGCCCAACACCATAGCCACTGAGCAACCACGGCGGGTGACATAAAACATAAGAGTGCATGCTTGTTCACGGCCAACCTAAGGCAACCACGAAACATCTGAGCGGCAGGCGCTATCAAATATTTGTGATACACTGGCATCGTTCTCACGCATTTCAAGTCTAGTATGCGTGAAATTACCATGTGTATACGCTAGCCTTCCTGCATGAGGCCCATGGCGCTGCTCAACACAGCGATCACTGCGGTTGGTGAGCCAGCACGATACATATATAAGCTGTGTGCTTCGGCATTGCCTTTTTGGCCTGTATACAGCCATAATAGATGAGAGGGTAAAAAGAATGCGATGGCTATTCTTGAGCGCTAAATTTCCGTAATACGTGTGAGTGCGTCGTAGAGAACTGAACAACCACAACCGAAAAAAATTCGGTTATCATCTTCTTTCTCTAAAAAGCAAGAGAAAACGGGCTAACGGCGCACAACGTTTATAAATATATAACCGCTGATGCCGTATGCTTGGACCATGCGCTATGCAGCACAATGATATCTGTAATCCAGCACCTACTACTGCTTAGGACGCTCGCGCAGTTCGTAAACGGTCGCTTTGCTGGACAAGCTTAATTCAGACTGTAATGTATGCTGCTATTACTAGCCAAAACTATTTTATTCATGGGTGGAAACCACATCCATCCAACCAAGTAGTCACGCAATGTAACCTGCAGCGAACAGTTTGAACGCTTGTCAAAGTGTAATAGCACAGCTCCTATCGTAGCAGAACGGTACCCACGCTGCTACGATCGTCGCGTATGTTTCATGGCTCCTAAGCCGCAGCTTAGAAATAGAGGATAATACTGCAATAAGGTCACATTAGTGATTGGAACATTTGGAAATGCACAATTGATCTCCGAGGCTTATTGTAGGCTCAAATATGCGCGCACACATCGCGCTGCGTGTTCCGTCCACCTCAACGCACAGCAGAAATTCCGGCCATGACGCCTTAAACCACTTCAGAACGTCTCACAGAACCGCTTACCACGTAGAAGACGCACGTAATACTACACAGACCGCACGACCGCGAAAACAAACGCCAGAACCTACCGCCGAGCGTATACCTGCCATGCAAAAGATCGCTTTCACCCAAGCCAGTATGGCGCTGCTCATAGGCGGCTCCACTGCGTTCACAATATGGCGGCGCCTACGAAAAAACGGTCTATAGTGTACTAGAATAGGTTCAGTGTGCTCACTGCCGCATCCCTGCGCCGCGTCGCCGTGGCGCACTCAGCGTCGACTGCTCTGGCGCCCGCCAAAGGCGCTGCCGCCTGTTTCTCCTGAAAACTTCCCCTCGATTCGTGTGGAGTGTGTTCTGTTGGATCGACGTGCTGTCGACTGCAAGTACAGCCGGCATTTTCAGCAGTATCCTCTGTGCTTGCTCTGTGCTTGACGCTTCACTCAATGTGCACTGTGAGTGAGTGAGATTGGCAAGCCGCCGTCGAAATTACTACTTTGCACCCGGGTGCAGAAGTAGCTACAGTAGCGAGAAAGATGCACTAAAGGCGTCATTTTTCAGCGCTCCACGTGATGAAGAACAGCGAAAGGAATGGGAGAGGGACCTCCACCGTGCAGATAAGACACTGGATGAATCTTGCGCCGTCTGTGAGTTGCACTTCCAACCGCGATTCATAATTAGGGACTTCGTGCACCTTATAGACGGCAAAGAGGTGTGCATTCCTCGTGAGAAGCCACTGCTATCAGAAAACGCTGTTCCCACGATACTTCCGAATTTACCACAGTGGCTGACGAAGACGACACCGAAGCCCAGGAACAAAAGGAAAATGTGTGAAAATGACAAAGCACCCGCGAAGAAAACAAACCGATGCGCACTGGACAATAACCATTCGGAGTTTTCACCGGCGCTTCCGGGATAGACCATGACTCGGCGCAAGAGGAGGGCGTTATGGCAGAGCGTCAACACTGTTTGTCGTTTCTTTTTGATTTAAAGACTGCTTTCAAGTGTAAGAGTTCACATCAACACCCCGACCTTGACGGAGTGCTTTATTGCACGTCGACTCAGCCTCAAGTGTCAGGAATAAGCAGAATAAGCAAAGTTTCAGGTGACGCTGCGAACCGCGCCACCTGTCGGCGTCGACACGAAGTGCGTCAAGCTCTGCCGCGATGTGAGCGCACTATAACTCTTCTAGTACACTGTAAGCATGGGAATTATGAGAAGTACATGGATTTGCCTAAATTTCGTCCTTTTTGGCTTCAAACGGCTTTGTGACTATTGAAACTCGTCATTTTCAACAGCGTATTCCGTAATAAATAATTAAATAAACATCATTAAAATTGCCCTACGGCAGTATTCGAACACAGGGACTCTGGCACAGCAGCCTGATATTGAAACCATTAAGCAACGGACGCATGTATCGACAAGCGAATGAAACACCCTTATGAATTTATCGTGGGCATACCAGTGCCTTGAGACGCTTGGCGCGTTTCGATTTGGCCACCTGAACAAGCTCAATCGTTGCATTGTAGGCGTTCCCGGCGTCTTCTGCACTTCGAAGAATATAGATTGCGCTGAAATATACAACAATAAGATTTATATAGGCTAATATACAAAGCTACAAGAACGTCTGAATCCACAATCACGAAGATCAGACAAATCCATGTACTTCCCATCATTCCCATGGTAGGACAACGACTGCAGCGCCAGAGTTCCCTCTAGAAATTTTTGTAGGAAACTCTATGGTTGAAACCATCGGCATTAGCTGGCCGACCCGACACCTTACATTAGTCAGCGCCCAGTGAAATATTAGATCCATAACGAACATTGGTAGGGGGGGGGAGGGGTATAGGGGGCAAGTTAGCCTTTTCTTTAGTGGTTTTGGATAAAAGGCGCACACTGCGAATGAAATGTTTTGTTACTGTTCTTTGCATTCTGCAATGGCCAAAATTCTGAGGAATAAATCAGTCAAGCCTGGCCAGCTCGCAATGTACGGCGCTGCCCCGACAGATGGCGCGTCACTCGCCCGCGTCTTACCGCGTCTCCCCTTCGTCTTGTTTCAGCGCATTGGGGCTAGGTGGCGTTGATTGGGGAAATATTGGGGCCGTGCGGGGACCGGTGCGAGAATGCTCCAATACCCTTGCGTTCAATAAGTTTTCTCGCTCTCTCCCCTTCCAACTTTCAGCGTGCGTCACTCGAACGCTCGTGTTTAGGCGACGCGGCTCTTCTTTCCGCTCACAGCGCGATTCCTAGCCAAGGACGAACAACCGTAGCAGCATCCATACGCACGAAATCGGTTGCAACGGCCGAAGCTGTGGCCATAGCCCTGGCCATACGTGCCGCGGAAGCTAAGGGCCAATCGGCCTACGTGCTGACAGACTCGCACGACGCCTGCCGCCTCTTCCTTGGGGGGGGGGAGGCTTTACCGGGCTGCGTCTTCCGCATCCTAGGAACGGAACTCACCCTGGATCATTGCGTGACCTGGTGCCCGGCGCACACAGGGATAGCGGGGAACGAACGGGCGGACCGCTTAGCTCGAGGCATGTCTGGCCGAGCCGCGGGCCACACCGCCCGAGAGAACACCTCGACCAAGAGAAATCATCGAATTACAACGGCTAAGTAGGCGAACCAAAGCCCTTCCTCACCCAGACCTAGACAGGAGGCAAGCACGGGACTGGCGCCGCCTGCACACAGACACTTTCCCACATTTATATAGGCTACACAAAATGTACCCAGACAAATACAGCAACACATGCCCGTGGTGCGAAGGAACACCGACATTGGAACACATAACATTCCAGTGCGCGTTACGTCCGGCGGCTGCCACCTCGCCGCTGCTAGACAACACTCTACATAACTGGTCGTGGGAGGCGCGACTCGCGGAAGTGGAATTGGGAAGCCAACTGGCGACCCTTGACCAGGCCCGGCGAGCCGCTGTAACCAGTGGGGCCCTGGAGGAGGGGCTCCACCTACCATAACCAAACAACCTCTATTACAATAAACGTTTACTCTCTCTCTCTCTCTCTCTCTCTCTCTCTCTAGGGCAGCGTCCGATGCGGGACGCCTCTGACGTGATCGCTGCGCCGTAGCGCGTCTGGGGAGAAAGCGTCCCCTGCGATGTATGCCGTGCTGCTGGCGTCTGCGTCTGCGTGGTGCTCCCAAGCGAGATAGAGGACGATACCATCGAGGCGTCAGCCCCATGATCGCGTCCGCCTTCATGGCGCGACGCGACCCGGCTGTCCGTGCCGATCACGACGTTTGGCTCGCGTAGATCGTTTCTCCCTCCGAGACACCGAGTTATTTGGTTCGTTCCGCTTGCTCAGGAGCACGTTTCGTCTTTGTTTGACTCAAGAGCATGCCAAGCGAATGAGTGGGCGGTGCGAACTGGGTGCGATAACGTTATCGCGTTCCACTCTTGAAGGCAAAGTTTAGCGTCCTCCAATTTTTTTTTTTTGCTTTTCTGTAAATCTAGTGACTTTAGGCGGACTCAGCCCACTGTGTTTGCTTCCCTGTAGGTTTCAAACCTCGTGCATTTGTTTGGGTGCTTTGCCAACATCCCTGTACACGTTTTCACCTGTTATGCTTGTGAAGCTTACCCCTCTTATTGCAACGTGTACATTTAAATTATGGGGTTTTACGTGCCAAAACCACTTTCTGATAATGAGGCACGCCGTAGTGGAGGACTCCGGAAATTTTGACCACCTGGGGTTCTTTAACGTGCACCTAAATCTAAGTACACGGGTGTTTTCGCATTTCGCTTCCATCGAAATGCGGCCGCCGTGGCCGGGATTCGATCCCGCGAACTCGTGCTCAGCAGCCCAATACCACAGCCACTGAGCAACCACGGCGGGTAACGTGTACATTTACTATTCGAGTTGCAACGTTCGTGTGCAGCAGTCGCACGTTGCTGTCGCACCGCTTGTCTTTTTGGAAGACCGTGTGCTGAGCGTGGCTAATGCGACGGTTTGAGGCACTGACTTACCTGTGAGCCGAACTACAGCTCAAACCATGGTTTTCGTAGTAAATGACGTACGTGTCGATGGTGTTAAGGCCGGCGGCACGCGCGTAGGTCAGGCGCTCCATCCACAGCTCGCGCGGCGTGCGGAAGTAGTGGACAGAGCCGGACAGGATCCGCACGGACTCGCCGGCTAGCGTGAACGAGCCGCTCTCTAAGTCGATGGCGAACTGTGATGGTTGTCCCCGAGGCTGCATGCGCGAGATTGTGATGGCCCGACGTATATTTACAGAGATGATCGAGAATACGTGGTGTGGAAGCATGAGAAGCGCTCAAGATTTAACTCGAGATGTAACATGTAACTAAGTAGAAATAAACAAAGAAGGCCACAGAAAGCAATAGTAACACAAACGATAACAGAATTGATAAACAGTAGTATAAGACATCTACTTAATTAACCGCGAAATACAATGTTAACAATCAGATTTCATCCGGATTATCAATGCGTAGCCTTAACATATCATTAGCTAGAGAATTACAATTAAAACCGGATAAAGCGAATTATTCTTTATATCGAACGCGCGTTACTTACTGATTGACCATGGCGTAAAATAACTTTATTGTAACGGATTTGACGTTGGATATATTGAGTTGGTGCGCCCTTTCAAAGCGCCATCAAGCCCTTTAATTTGAGAAGCTGTCTTGCTCGAAGTTTCGGAAGGCTGATACGACCAGGACCGAGGGAGGTGGACTTCACCAAAGGGATCAGCAGACGACTACGAAGACCGGCATCAATGATGAAAGCGACAAATACATTTACCTTATTTGTACGAGGTGACTCGGTCTGTCTCCAGTGGTCCTGGTTAATAAAGAAGCCAGGAAGGCCTTACATTCCGCGTATAGCAGAGATAATCGGCGGAGTGGTGTATTGTCAAGGAAAGTGGAAAGATCACCAAAGAAAGGTTACCTAGGAAAAGGGGGATCTCCAAAGAAGGGGTCCATTGTCAAGGGAAGCGAAGGGGCCTCCAAAGATGTGCGGCGAACGAGCGAGTAACAGCCTCCCTCCACTTCCCTCCGGCCCTTCCCCTACTAAAACTACCCTCAAGCTCGCTTGCTCGAATGCAAGCGCCCTATCCCTCGCCTTCCTGCGGCGACCGAGCGAGCGAGCGAGCTAACGAAGCAATAAACAGTGCTTCCCTCTTCCCAGCCGCCCGTTTACGCGAGAGCTCACGCGCAGCGATCCCCCGCCCCTTTTTGCAACTCGGTTGTTGCCCAAGAGCACGCGCCCTTTACGTTGGCGCGTTTCCTCGCCTTCCTTCCCCCAAGTCCGAACATCGTGGTACCACATACCTACCCCGAAAACGGCCGAAAAAGCCAAAGAAAGCTATTCGCTTTAAAACACTTTCCTCCACCGGACGCGCTTTTCGCGCTTCCAGCGCGCACTGGAGCGATCGAGGGCTGCCATCTCGGACCACCACCTACCACGATCACATCCCAAACTGGGTCCATTGTCAAGAAAAGCGGAGGGACCTCGAAAGATGGGTTGTCCAGGAAAGTAGAGGGATCTTCAAGGAAAAGACCGTTTTCCCGTCGTGGTTTATTTCTGTTGTCCGAGTCATCCCACGGAGAGGCGGTGGGTGCCCCAAAGCAGTGCCAGTGCCTGAGTATCCACCGCAAACTTTTGGTCCTCATGTCTATTTGTGACTTTGTTGGTCGGATGAGATCAGGGAGTGGCAGGGGAAAAAAGTGACGAGGTTTTCGCTCACAGAAGGGCAATTAGCTTGACAAAGGAAAGCGTGCCGGGACATTGCCCCGATTTGCAACGCTGAATTCCAGGCCGCCGTATATTCGTTGACCACACGCGCTGGAAAACACGTTTCGTGTGCCTCTCTCTTATTGGTTTTCCGTCGAGCAAGCTAGCCATCCCGATATGAGGAACCCATCGCAATCGTTAAGCACGGCAGCCTAAAAATATGTGTACGTCTAGATGGATGAACATAATTCGGGACTTGGTAATAACCTCGCAGTTTTAGACGTTACCCCACTTTTCACCAGGTCCATTAAATCGTGAACGGCAACTATAGCAGCGAAACCTCGACAGGATTCATAAACGGCACTCGTACTCCATAGACTCGTATAAAGGCCGCACTCGTTTTTGAGCCGCACCTTCAACTTGGCAGCCCAACATGCGAGAAAAGAAGTTCGAAAAATTAGCAAAAATAAAAATGGTTGTCTGCTCTTCCATATTGAGCGCTATTCCGTAGGGCGAATCACGTGAAGAGCGGAGGCCCGGGTCGTTGTAGTATCGACATCAAACGACATTCGACTCAGTCAACCTGGGCACTAAGATGGCGACAAATTCGGCACTCCTACAAGAGGGCGCGTCTCTATTCCACTCCAGCGACTTTCCAGTGACGTCACTGTGAGACCGTCTTCGGAGGCACGTGTTATTCAAGGCTGTATGTTACTTGGAGTGTTAGCATAGATTAGGCCTTCTTCTATCTATATCGAGAACCGATTTCAAGTATAAACTTGAGATAACGGCGGAACATTGATGTCGAGGTAAATTGATGAGTAGTGAAAGTCAGTAGAGTCATTTAATATGTATAGCATTAAATAAGACTCTGGTAACACCTTTCACTTCCTGTGAAAGGAGCAAATGGATTAGACACTGCTACCCGTTTGATCTGATGCGGGCAGGTAGGGTGCCGCCATTTTGGCGAAACGAGTTTGCGAGAGATCACCAGAAAAACCGCTTCCCTGGCAACAGTACGACCGTTGACTCTGAGCTTTCAAGTGGCGTGGTAATTCCTTTCCCTTTGGTATCGGCCTCACACTGCGCTCTGGTTCTACTAGCGTGTGTACCACTCGCTACTTCTTTTTATTGCAAGAAGAGAGCATAAAGAGAAGTTACCTTTTTACAGCTCACCTGAGACATGTATACTATATATACGGGGTGATCGCTTTTAAGTTCTCCGGAATTTTTAATTATCACCTGTGGCAGATAGCGTAACTATTTACCCTGAGCTGGCTTACTCGAAGAGGCGGACATTACCAGCACGAGAAATCGAAACATATATTTAATGAAATAACAGAAAATACCTAATGAATGTGTTAATTATTTACTTTACGGCGCATATTGCAATTTAGGAGTTGCAGTCAGTGAGTTTGCAAGGCGTAGCCACCTGAAATGAATTTCCAGGATTACACCAGTTTCGATATAATATTTCCCAAAGTGTGGAACGAAATACTGGGGCGTTCGAGTTACTTTTGCGCTTTAATGCATGAAAGAGCGTTTTGTTAAAAAATGAAGTGGAACAACAGTGCATTTTTACGGGTAGTTTAGAGGCGTATGTTTCCAAACTCGTGTCATTCTGGAAATTAATTTCAAGTGGATGCGCCTTGCAAGCGCACCAGCTACAATTCGTAAATTGCGATATGTAGCGTAAAGTGATTAATTCAAAAGATATCTAGGGGATTCCCGTTAATTAGTTGAATACGTGTTTCGATTTCTCTTGCATGCAATCTCCATCGCACTGAATAATTCAGCTCAAGGACTAGAATTGTGTTATCTGCAACAGACAAGTTTAAAAAAATTCTATAACACTTAAAGATGATGCCAGAGGTCCAGTTGTGCACGATATCGCCAGAATAGTTCAGACACTCCTGTGGAGTTTGCTGCTATGAACAAAATACTACGGCTCACTTTACAGAACGAGGCGAATCTTTTTAAAGCACGAATATAACGCATTCGTTCGACGAGTACAAAGCACATTACTCTTGTAAATACCACTACGGCGGGAAAATAATTGATTAATCGCTCTGCACGCTATGCATATAACCAGTTCGCACAGCAAATTATTTCCTTCTATCTGACAACCGTAACCAGGTTTCTTTTTTCTTTTATTTTTTACTATGTTGAGCTTGAAATTCACCTCCTCCAGTGCACAACACCTGCAGATTTGTTGTGACGCCTGTCACCGGCAAAAGATGCTGAGAGCGACTGGGGCTATACTAATCAAGGTACAACCAAATTAGGAAGGCCCACTAAGCTTCAACAAGACACTCCCTCACCAGAACAGGAATTGGCCTCCCTGGTGCGTATTCGGCCACTCCCTCCCAAATGACTCTCTGAATTACCCCATGGCCCTCAGTCCCCAGCAGTTGCGGAGAAACTGAGCAAGGTGGCAGTCAGACCTGTAACGCAGCAGAGGGCGCTAAGAATCTCTGGGTCTGGACAGGCCGCCAATGGAAACTGACCCTTGCAACGTTCAACACCCGAACCCCTCAAGTGAGGTTAGCTTAGCAGGACTCTTTGAGGAACTATCAGGCATTGTTTGGGATATCGTCGGCCTTAGTGGAATTAGAACTGGTGAGGCTTATACATTGCTGAATAACCGACATGTCCACTGCTATAGAGGTCTCCTAGATAAGAAGCAATACGGGGTAGGATTCCTAATCCATAAGGGCATAGCGGGCAATATTGACGAATTCTACAGCATTAATGAGAGGGTAGCAGTAGTCGTAATCAAACTTAATAAGAGGCATAGATTAAAGGTAGCTCAAGCCTGATGATGAGCAAGTAGATCAGTTTTATGAAGATGATGAATTAGCCATGAGAAAAGTGCAAACGCGGTATACAGTAGTAATTGGGGACTTCAATGCAAAAGTGGGGAAAAAGCAGGCGGGTGAACAGGCAATTGGCAACTACGATGTCGATTCTAGAAACGCTAGAGGTGAGATGCCGGTAGAATTCGCAGAAAGGAATAAGCTGAGAATAATGAACACCTTTTTTAAGAAACGTAGCAAGAGAAGATGGACCTGGAAAAGCCCTAATGGTGAAACAAGAAATGAAATTGATTTCATACTATCTGCCGATCCCGGCATAGTGCAGGATGTTCAAGTAATAGGTAGAGTAAAATGTAGTGATCATAGGTTAGTGAGGTCCAGGATCCACCTCAATTTAAGCAGAGAAAGAGTAAAATTGGTCAAGAAAAGACAGGTCAACTTAGAGGCAGTAAGGGTAAAAGCAGACAAATTTAGGCTGGTACTTGCAGACAAATATGCAGCCTTAGAACAGAGGGATGATCATGGTTATATAGAGGTAATGAATGAAACCGTAATGAGGCTGGCTTCAGAGGCAGCAAGTGAAGTGGGAGGCAAGGCACCAAGGCAACCAGTAGGCAATCTCTCCCAAGTAACAATTAAAGGACGTAATAAAGAAACGACAAAAAATTAATGTGTCCAACTCAAGAGATAGGATAGAATTCGCGGAACTGTCAAAACTGATCAACAAGGCGAAAATAAGTGATATTCGAAACTATAACGTGAGAGAGACCGAAGAAGCCGTAAAAAAATGGACGCAGCCTGAAATCAGTGAGAAGGAAACTTGGCATAGGACAAACCAAGATGTATGCACTAAAAGATAAGCAGAGTAATATCATCAGCAATCTCAAAGATATAGTAAATGTAGCGGAAGAATTCTGTGCTGACCTTTACAGTACCCAGACGACTCAGGAGCGCTCTATTCAAAACAATAATGAACAGTATACAGAAACTCCTCCTGTACCTAGCGGTGAGGTCAGAAGGTCCTTGCAAGACATGAAACGAGGAAGAGCAGTAAGATATGGAATAACAGTCGATTTAATCAAAGATGTAGGAGACATAATGCTTGGAAAACTGGCGGCTCTTTATACGAAGTGTCTATCGACTGCAAGGGTCCCAGAAAACTGGAAGAATGCAAACATTATACTAATCCACAAAAAGGGATACGTTAAAGAATTGAACAATTTTAGGCCCATTAGCTTACTTACAGTATTACATAAAATATTTACCAACATAACCTCCAATAGAATAAGGCAACACTGGACTTTAGTAAAGCAAGGGAACAGACTGGTTTCAGGAAGGGACACTCTACAATGGATCACATTCATGTCATTAAACAGGTTATCGAGAAATCCGCAGAGTACGATAAGCCTCTCTATATGGCTTTCATATATTAGGAAAAGGCATTTGATTCAGTAGAGATACCGACAGCCATAGCGACATTACGTAATCAAGGAGTACAGAACGCTTACGTAAATACCTCGGAAAATATCTACAGAGGTTCTAGAGCTACCTTAATTCTACAGAAGAAAAGCAGGAAAATACCTATAAAGAAAGGGATCAGACAGGGAGACACAATCTCTCCAATGCTATTCACTGTGTGCTTGGAAGAAGTATTCAAGCTATTAAACTGAGAAGGCTTAGGAGTAAAGATCGATGGCGAATATCTCGGCAACCTTCGGTTTGCCAGACATGATATGCCATGATAATGCTGATGACATAAGAACAGGACAACAACGACACTGTTTCAGCATTCTCACCTGGCCGATACCAAAAGAGAGCACGCACTATTACACGGGAATAGAAAGAAACCACGAAGTAATGAACTACAATTCTGTAACAAACTAAAAAGTTACCGACGATTACGTTACTTCCTAATGCGAAGTTTGAGCGCAGCAAATAAGCTGTTTCACCTTTTCGATAGATTGAGGCAAAGAAATCGAGCAACACATGTATGCGCTATCACAGAATTTTTTTTTTATTTTTCACACGTATTCCTTTAACAAAGACTCCACTAACAGTTCTTGACAGTCATGAAGGAAGCTTTGTGGTCGGAGAAATAGACTGATATATGTTCGACTTGGTACACCAATGCTTGATTCTCAAAGACGAGATCTATACAAGTGCCTCGCGAGGTTGTCACAGCCGTGGGACGCGTTACGAGCGAGAGGAACGGGATGTTCTCCCGCATAAGTGTTAGGAAATTGCTGTTTGTCTTTATGTCAAGCCGCCACCGATCTGGCTCTCTGATTGCCACCGCACAGGGCGAACGGCAGCGGCAATTTCGGCTCGGGCGGTGCACATATACAGATCCGCCGCCACCGATCTGGCTCTCTGATTGCCACCGCACAGGGGTTGCATTGGAGGAGGAGCGAAGAAAGGAATTAAGTTCGAGCCGGCGCTTTGACAACCGGAGACTCGCAGGAAGAGGGGGGAGGGGGGCGGCGTGTACACCCAGCGGCAAACGATGGGGGCAGAAGCGCGCGCAGCAAGCGGACAACACGATAAAGGGAGGAGGGAAGAGATAGCAGCGACTGACTGATGCCGCTGACGCCGATAGTGAGTCAACCCCAGCTGCGGAGTTGGTTTCAGGGACAACGAATAACCGGCGCGTCGGCAACTGCAGAGCACCGCCACACAAGAACAGGGGGGGGGGGACCCTTTCCTCCTCTTTCTGCATGGCGGCGACGGTGTTCTATGCAGTCACGTTATCTTGACTCTCTAGCGGCGTCAGCGGCATCCAGCGGTATCAGTCGGTCGCTGCTAGCGCTGGGGGGATGAAAGGGGGGCGGAGCTGGTTACGAGGCCGACGACGACGCGAAACCCAGGAACGGACGCCAAAGAGCTGCGCTCTAATATACAGTGGCAAATACACCGCTGTCCAGCTCCAAGAGAATTTGTAGAAATGCGACGGCCAACTACGTTTGCTCCTTCCCGCGACGTCACTGCACAGGCGAATGTTTTCAATATCGGCGCCTCTCAATTGGGAACTATGTTTTGCGGAGCCGAGGGCAAGTTGAGCAGCACATGCAGTGTTGTTGAATTGGCGGAGCTTGTACTAAAGTTGTCACCAAGGGCCACAGCATATGCAGTTGTAGTCCACTCTGTCTCCGTTTCATTCGAAAAATAATAAATAAATTGGGGGTTTTACGTGCCAAAACCGCTTTCTGATTATGAGGCACGCCGTAGTGGACTGCAGAAATTTCGACCACCTGGGGTATCGCCGTAAGAGTGCAAAAGCGCGTACTACACTTTAGTAAGAGTACGCTTACTCTTTGAAGGTTCGCGGTGAACTTGAGCCGCCAAGACTGGAAAGACAGAATGGAGCACGTGACGGCAAAGGCCAGCCACTTGAGCATGGTGGCGACCCGTCGTGGCTTCGCCTGTGGATTCGCCACGACGATCATTTGGCACTCAGGCTGCAAGTGTGCAGTCACCACTGGCACTTTGCGAAAGGACAACGCCATGGACGAACTCGGTTTTGTCGCAGGATTCCGTAATCTGGCACATGGAGAGAAAGATATGAAAGATTAAGCGTAAAAAAATACGGACACAAAAGACACGAAAAGGAGCGTAAGCTACTAGAAATTTATTCAGAAAAAGTACGGACCTATATGTATACAGGAATGGAAATGCCCCTGCATGCACGATTGAAACATGCGTGTCAAGTAAATAAGGTCTGGTGGGTTGAATTCACGGTTCTATATGGTTATCTAGTGTGAAAACATTCGTGGGGCTGCAACATTCATATGGGGACGGATTACCAGCGAGGCTGTTAAGGCTGCATACATGCGCTGCATACATGGCCTGCATGCATTATGAAATCATACATTTTTATTGCGATATCAATTATATGGACACTCCAGGCGCATTTCTCCCGTCGCCGTCGGCGTTGCCGTCGCCGTGAGGTTCCGTATGAGGGAAAGCGTGTGAGGATGAACCGGCGAACGCGGTTCAATCTCAGGTGCGCGAGAGAGAAACGCGGCCCGGATGCGTGCCCTCTCCTATGGCGCGCGAGGCAGGGGGGTTGAGACGATGGAGGAGGGGCGTTCTTCGCCGGCGGCTGCTATGATGCCTCGTTGTCCTCCTCGACCGCCGCTCCGTACAAAGTGGAGACAACCACGGCGTCTTCTTCGGCGTTGGCCACCACTCGAATCGCGGACGCCGCCGCAGTGAACGCTTTATTAGCGGACGCCGTAGGGACGCGTTGCCGGCGCTTGTGTGTCTTGAAAGCGATCTGCGATGTGGCTAAAGTGCGCGCCCGCGCGGCCCTCACCTTCAAAGCGATCTGCGATGTTTGCAGAGTGCGCGTAGTGCCGGTGGCTTCATATGCGCTGTGCTTTCGACGTTTCGTTCGCGCTGAAGTGAGACATGCATTAAGGTCAATTCGTTTGCTGCTGCCGTGATTCCTCCCTCCAGAATTATTTCCACAGTGAGTTTCCGCGCTCATCGAGAGAGATGTGTTCATGTTTACCTGCGCGCGTGACACCCTGCTGGTTAATTTAGCTGAAACACGGTGACGGGCTAGTTGGTTGCAGTCCATGATATAATGTGTAAGCGCAACTGAACTAGGACGTAGAAAGAAGCAGGCACACTAGGACAGTGCTGTCTCCGTGTGTCTGTTTCTTTCTACGTCCTCGTTGTGTCACGCTTACACATTCTATCATTGTTAATTTAGTTAGTAAGCGTACGTTTACAATTGTATACTGCCGATAAACTACTATCCTTATACTTCGTACTGCTATCTACTAATTTGCTATCGCAATCGGTGCTTCGCCTTTCGGGCGGAACTGCGTATTCTTTTTTTAATACGGCATCACACTACGCCGACACAAGCGCCGCCGCGGTCACCACACCTCACCATGCCTATGCTGCAGCCGCACCGGCGCCTCCGACGTGCCTGACATTATGTAACCACAGAAGTGCAAGCCACGGGCACAGGTGCCGTCGCCACACTTTCTCCCTCTCTCATTACTACAGGATTTAAAACAAATGAAGGCCGACTTGCGACACTAAGCATATATATATATATATATATATATATATATATATATATATATATATATATATATATATATATATATATATATATATATATATATATATATATATATATATATATATATTGACACATGTACTTCTTTATCTTTATTGTGCGACCGCTTGTCACCACCTAACAAATGTTATCGCACAGCCGAGGACGTGCCTGCATGTAAAAGAAGTTTCTGGAATGTTATCAATGGTTACATCCGCTGTCTGTGACCGAACCTTGTATAATCTGATCGCATGTGTTCGCGACGCGAATAATGTAGAACTTTGTGGAAGGCACGCGGGTCCCAGCGATTACTCTGGAGCATTCGACGACGGATATATAAAGGCCGACGAGCTTGACCCGCAGATCAGATTATCGACGATCGCCGACTGTGTTCGCCGCTATCGTTGTGCTTTAAGTGTAGCCTGTCTTTGTGGGCACAGGTTCGCCCAATAAAAGCTAGTTTCGTCTTTCACAGTATTGCTACTGTGTTCTTTAGCGTCACTACCACGTGACAATATATATATATATATATATATATATATATATATATATATATATATATATATATATATATATATATATATATATATATACAACGCTGAATTTATGTGTTTCTATTTGGACCCAAGATATTAAACATTTTATTTAGAGGTTGGTTGAGTGCTTGAAGCCTGCTTCACCTCCGCCGCTAGTCGGCCCGGTATTGAAATATCTCCGGGATCGGCCCACGCATTCCTGTCCACATGCCGTGATACCGACGTAAGCAGACCAGGCGCTCGACTTATAACAAGAAAAGCTGTAAGTTTATCACACGTGCAGTCCACTTCTTTCGCTGTATGCGCATCCGCGTGTGTCACTAGTTTGCTGTTTATTGTCTATGTGATGCGAAGCATTACTGAAAGGTATATAGACAACGCAAATGTGTGCAAAGAGCGGCGACGTCGGTATGACGACGATGGTGTGACGACGACTACATGACGACCAGGTGATGACGACGGTGTATTGCAGGCGATGGTGGGACGACGGCGGTGTGACGACCATGGTATGACGACGATATGCTGCGACGATGACTGCACGATGGCCATGAGATGACGACGTTGGTGTGACGAAGACAGCGTGACGACAACGTGATGCCGATGCTGGAGCGGTACCTATGGGATGACAACGTTAAAATGATTGCAGCTGTATGACGACGGCGGCATGTCAATGATGGCATGACGTCAAAGATATGACGAAGGTGAAATCACTTAGACGGCGTGATGACAATGGGTTGAAGACAGTGCAGTCGCTACGACAAAACAACGGCGACGGAACGACCATGACGGCGACTATGTGATGCCGACGTGATGTCGACAATGGCAAGATGACGATTTAATTATGACGACAGTATGATGACGACAGCTCGAAGACGGCGTGATGAACGACATGACAACGCGGTGACAGCAACAGCGTAAAAACGGCGAAAAGATGAAGATGACATCGCAACAAAATAATGATCACAATGCCATGAAGGCAGTGAAATTACGACTTAGTGACAACAATGTCATGTTGCTGTGGGAGCTCACGTGCATCGCCTGCCGCCGCGGGCCGCCCTAATTCGCACTAAATTCAGTGTTTGTTTGCACCGTGATTTGCGCTATATCCAGTACCGGCCAATCGGGCCGCCTAATTCGCACTATGTACAGTGTTCGTTTACACTATGTTCGGGGGATTTCAGAGTTCCAGTATCTCCGGGAACGGCCCGCATTTTTTTTGAGGCAAAATTAGCGCGTCCTTGCGCATGACGTACGTTGCTCTGAAGTTGGCCCCGACTAGGCAAAGAAATGCTTCACATTTAGACTATCAATGCAAGAAGTCAGTAATGCACATGGATATTAAGAACAGAGGAAGAGAAGGAAAGAAGGAATAGAGATGCTGAAAAAAAGGAAAAAAGAAAAACAAAAGGAGAAAATGAAACCAGGATCAGCTGAATATGAATTAAAATAAACACTGAATTTGCATAGGAATTTCAGATAAATAAATAAACATGTCCTATTAGCGCAGCAATTTCTTTGTGTTGCATAGGAAATCGTACATACCCCTACGGCTGAACCACTGAGCCGAGGCCCTTAGAGAACAGATAATTGGTAAAGTTAGGAAAAGTCCAAGCTGTCCAGACGGAGCACCAAGTATTTTGCTTCTACCGACCACAGAATAAAAAAAAACAAATGATCAATAGTCTAAATTAGATTCTTTGCAAAAAGCGACAGAGGCTCACCCGCGATGGTTGTTCTTGTTGTTGTCCTGAGTGGCCGTGGCACATACCCACAGTGGGGGATTGGCCAAGAATCGGGCGGTTTAATTAGGTGCCTAAATAATAATGATAACAAGGGAGTTAACAATTTGGGCGTGTGAGTTTAAAAGTAAACGTTTTGTGTTTGGAGAAAAAGGAAATATTCAGATGAAAACCGGTTATAAGATAATAATAATATTAACAATAATAGTTAATAAAAGATAAGAAATAAAAGAAAGCTATGGTTGGGAGGGAGAACGATCAATCTAACATGGAAATCGCTTGGTTTCAATTAGGTAATTTTGGATCGCCAAGCAAATATTACTGTTGCTGAACCCAACAATGGAGGCTCCAAAAGGTAGGATCACAGGCACTGATAAAGTTAGACCAATAGAGCGAAGCGGGATTTCGAGTAGTCGTTTTCTTATAATAGAAAAACGTCTGAAAGACAACAAGAAATGGTCGATTGTCTCCGCTTCGCCACAGAATGAGCATAATGGTGAGGGGACCAGACCAGACCTGTGGAGGTAGAAGTTCAATGCAGGTATACGGCAGCGCAGCTTTGTGATGGACACTTCAATTTTCCGTGTTCGGCAAAAATCTCTGTTCCAAGGGTGCAGGAGATGTCCGTAATCCACAGAGTTAGTAATTGCGGAGCCTGATACTGACTGTATAATGATACTCCTGCGAAATCTAGCTGCAGTAACATAAGCAGTCAAAGGGCAGCAAGGAAGAATCGGGCCATTTATTGATGCCTTGGCTAGAGAGTCTGCAATTTCATTAATGATTAGTCCTTTATGGCCAGGCACCCAAATCAAATGCACGCTTCTCAACTAACCAGGTACCAATGATTGAAATGTCCTCATTACGCGAGAATCACTAGAAGCAGTAAGGGATGAGCACAATGATAAAGAATCAGTGACTATCACGGCTTACGTAATTGATGGTCCTAATTTGCGTAATGCCAGCACCACGGCCATGAATTCGGCTAAAAAAATCGGTATGAAATCTGGCAGCCGAAGAGAAAATGTCCAATCGAGAATCGGGGAAAATATTCCTACACCTGACTTTTCTTCACATTGTGAAGCATCTGTAGCAATTACAACGTTTGTTTGAAGGTTTTTCAGGTGATCTTGTAATATACCGTCTAGAATACGGTGTGGAAGTAATTTTGCATTATTAGGAAAGATGTCATCAAATTGAATATCCGTGGCAACAGCTCTGTCGGTAATAGGAAGAACATCGCATATGCGCACGCCCAAACAGTCAAGTAATTTTTGCACGAATATAATTTGCAGATTATGTATGCGCGGCCAGATGACACTGAAAAACAACGCAGGTTGTGAAATAAAGATTATCTGGGGATGACGCAGTGGTGATTCGTAAATCCTTAAGAACGTCTGCACCGTCAAAAGCCGGAACCTGCACGAAAGTGGCGGGACACGGGATTCTAGATAAAGAATAGAATTTGCATCTGGCCCCATTTCTTCCTCGTCTTCTCCACATGTTGTGGCACAATGTTGTTAGTGTTTACCCATCCTTAGCATTTATTTATTTATTTATTTATTTATTTTGGGAGTGCGAAGGCTGTTACAGAAGTGGGAGAAACTAACACGTACAATGGATACAGCATGAAATAAAATAGCTTGAAGGATAACACAGACCTCACAGCAGAAAAGCAAATCAGACTAAATTGCAAGCACTGTGCTAACTAAAAAAATATACAGCTACAGTTCGGGAAAATTTATGGTTTGTAAATAACACATACAGCGCTTGTGTGTTACCTTGTGGGGATGTGCGACTCTCGCGCGTCCCCTGATATGTTTTTCCCGCATAGCGCGTCTCCTGTAATCCGGCTTCGCAAAGTGGCCTGGCGCCCGCGGCGGTCGGAGTGGTTGAGGCGCAGTACGAGAGATGGCGCGAGTGTTGCGCTGCTAACGCCGCCGACAGGCGGGGTTACTTGGGCGCCGACAGAGAAGGCGCTCTCTCAGAGTTCGGGACAGCAAGCAGCACGGACGTGCCGTGCCGCGCGTGCGCCGATCCATGCTTCTGCGAGACCGTCTCGCGTGGCCGCCTTGGAACGCGCCACCGTTCGCGTGACCGTACGCGCGAACGACCAGGCGTTGGGATCCAGCATGGGGCTAACATATTCGCTCGTTATCCGGTCGCGGTGAGTCGGACTTCTAGATTTGACGCGCGCCCATCGGCATGTTTTGTGGATAGCCACTCGGCTAGCAGGCATTGATCTATGAAAGGTGCAATAAATGCCCTTGTGATTGTTTGCACTACTGTGTTGTCGTTCCTTTGTCCCATGAGTACGGGACGAGAACCCCACAACCTTTGCCTTGTGTCTCGTTTGTTATCCGCGCTGCAGTTTCATAGTGAATTTATATATCAGTTAACGGCAAAAAGAATTTAGTATACATGGTGCAAAAATTCTTCAACGCATGAAGCTAACATTACTGAGTCAGGGAGGACATTTCATTCAGCAACACCTCCAGGAATAAAACTGTATACCTAAAACAGTAATTTCTGATTTGAGGTCGTTGGATGTATGGCGATGTCAAGATGTTTAATTTGTTGGGATAATCACATACTTGGGTTTGTAAACAACCAAGTGTCCATGATCTAGTAAACATATTTCTGTTGCTCGTACCTAATTCGAAAATCTAGTTGAGGTAATTCGGCAAGCAAGTTTAGTGGGGATTGGCAGTGACGATACTTGTTGAATATAAACCTCGGTGCTAACCATTGGACACTATCAAGTTCTTGTTGGTTTCATTTTATAGGGGTCCCTACAGTTTTAGCATACTCTATGAGAGGACGTATTAAAAATTTATATTTTTACCTCAGGTGCTGACCTACTTATATTCTGCCTTAGGCCCCAGAGCACTTTGCTAGCCTTACACCACATAATATCGCTATGCTGATTCTACCCAAGTTCAGAAGCGAATTTTATTCCTGAGTGCTTATGTTTGTCGACTCTGCTTATGATTACACCATTCATATCGTAAAGATATTCTGAAACTTCTCGCTTTGTGGCTATGGACATAACCGATTTAGTTGCATTCGGTTCCCTCTGCTAGTCGTCATACCATATTTTTTTTAATATTCTATGCTGACTAGACTGCAAATAGCTCTTCTCATTTATGTACCGAATTCTATTCCGCACCACACAATCGTCAGCAAAAACTCACAGGCCTGCGCGGCACACGCAGCACAGCGCACGCTAGAGGAGCGGCTCCATATGGGAGCTCCATTTTCGGCACCACGCACTACGAGGTCTTCGCGGCGAAGTCTATTCGCGCCGCTTTCACGAGAACGAACTGAACTATCCGCCCACTGTCGACGGCGAGCTGCGGCCTGTCCTGCTCTCTGCACAGCGGTCTGCTGAGCCCGATGTTGCCTGGTTGTAGCTGCGCGCGTAGATCTACGATCCGCTTCTTTAGCAGCGGTTCGTATCTCGCAAGGAGGTGCCATAACGTGTACGGAAGCGTAAACACAGGCGACTACGTGGCGCACATGTCACATCCCTTGACCCGTGGCACGGTATGTTGCTGTTGTTGATGATGATAATTATGGTTTATTGGCATCCCCTTCGAAACGCACCGGTGACAAATAGTCTCCTAACCTGCTTGAGTTAATCAGGTCCAGCTACATGCAGCATGCAACTGCTACATGCCGGGACACTTGGTGGAATATAACGGAACTGCAATACAGTTTGTACGTATTGACGCTACGCAGCACGCATGTCCCATCGCGTGTCTAATGGCACGATGCGATGCTAATGATGATGATTTAATGGCATTCCCTTTGAAACGGGACGGTGACGAACAGTCATAGCCTACTTGAATGAAGCAGGTATGCCATACATGTTTTTCATTACAAAGATGTTTGCAAACATTGAAAAAGAAGATTATGCCTCAGCGACCGACGTTCCTGCTGTTGTCCCTGGTTCCTGCTGGCCTCAACAGAGCGACCGTTTCGTTGACCTGCAGTGGTGTTTTGGCTGAGTATCGGGTGATTTAAGGTGTCTCAATAACCGTATTTTAGTTCCTGATTGATTTGCATTCCTTGCGTCAGCCGTCTTGAGCTGATGTCGACCAGTTCTCCTGGCCAGGCGCGATCCGCCTGGTCAGCATCTCTGCCACCAAATGAATTGCCCATAGATTTATTTTTTCGCAGTGGCGTCAGCACCATTCCTGTGGCGCTTGTGCCTACCAATGGAGGTTCCATCAGGATCACGAAACCACAGGCTGTCCAGAAGGCACTTAAGAGGAAGCTTTAGCTCGGGCCCAACTCCGACGCGGCCTATTCAAATACATGTAAAAACGCAAAAACGTTTTTCTGAGATAACCCCTGGACCGATTTTAATGAAATTTGTTGCATTTGAGAGAGAAAGTTAAATTCTAGTGACTGTTGGAAGCGGAATTTTGATTTATGGCTTGAATTTTGTTTAAAAGATTTTCAAGAATCCAGAAGTTAGAAAAAAATAGAAGCACGAAGTTTACAAACTAATAGCTCTGCATCAAGAACAGATATCGCGGTTCTATAAACGGCCTCCATTAGATCAATCAAAGCGGACAAATTTCATATGTTATTTTACATATTACGTGAATTTGTTACGTTGTTTACGAGGGTTCTGCAAAAGTTGTAATTAGATATTAACAAATTTTTTGAGATTCATGTGTAAGATGTCAAATTTGTCCGCTTTAGATGTGTTATTAGGTACAATTCACGGAATTGCGATATCGCTTTTTCTTGCTGAGTTACAGAGTTGTAAACTTGATAGTTTCGTTTCCTGAAAATTTGAGATTTTTGTCAATTTTTAATAAGTAATTGACGACCTAAATGGAAAATTCGAAGCCAACAGTCACTAGATTTTAAGTTTTTCTTTTAAATGCAACAAACCCCGTTAAATTTGGTGCAGTGGTTACCGAGAAAAACGAATTCTCCTTTTACATGTATTTAAATAGGAGCACCCGAGCTAAAGCTTCCTCTTAAGGCTTTCGCTTAATAAGCCACACACAAAGGGATGTGCCACAAGCAATACTAGATCATACGCACGAAGTAAAGCATCTGATCATGTGGCAGAAAAATTGTCTGGAGTATAGAACTCGCCTCAAAGCTCCCTTTAAATCAGTATACCCCGTTCATACGGCTTTAAGAAAAAAACCAGCCTCCTCATAAGCGTTGCCTCCAGCATTATCGATGCTGTTGTGAGCATTTTTCAAAATTTTCAACTCCACTGGGGCGCGCAACTGGCCCAAAGTAACAGGCCTCCATAGAATCTTGCGGCCCGGCCGCGGGAGCCCAGGAGGAATAGCGCGCCGTACGCAGCCGGCGGGCGAGGAGAATCGAGGAGGAAAGCGCCGTGAGGAGGAGAGTGTCGCTACTTTAGCACTCGAGCTAAAGCTTCCTCTTAAGAGGAAGCTTTAGCTCGGGTGCTCCTATTTAAATACATGTAAAAGGAGAATTCGTTTTTCTCGGTAACCACTGCACCAAATTTAACGGGGTTTGTTGCATTTAAAAGAAAAACTTAAAATCTAGTGACTGTTGGCTTCGAATTTTCCATTTAGGTCGTCAATTACTTATTAAAAATTGACAAAAATCTCAGATTTTCAGGAAACGAAACTATCAAGTTTACAACTCTGTAACTCAGCAAGAAAAAGCGATATCGCAATTCCGTGAATTGTACCTAATAACACATCTAAAGCGGACAAATTTGACATCTTACACATGAATCTCAAAAAATTTGTTAATATCTAATTACAACTTTTGCAGAACCCTCGTAAACAACGTAACAAATTCACGTAATATGTAAAATAACATATGAAATTTGTCCGCTTTGATTGATCTAATGGAGGCCGTTTATAGAACCGCGATATCTGTTCTTGATGCAGAGCTATTAGTTTGTAAACTTCGTGCTTCTATTTTTTTCTAACTTCTGGATTCTTGAAAATCTTTTAAACAAAATTCAAGCCATAAATCAAAATTCCGCTTCCAACAGTCACTAGAATTTAACTTTCTCTCTCAAATGCAACAAATTTCATTAAAATCGGTCCAGGGGTTATCTCAGAAAAACGTTTTTGCGTTTTTACATGTATTTGAATAGGCCGCATCGGAGTTGGGCCCGAGCTAAAGCTTCCTCTTAAACCTCTGTTTCAAGGTCCCGTTGTGAGCTACAGAAAATATCATGTGACGGAAGGAAGGCGGGAAGCGAACCAAAGCATGTGCAGCCGCCTATAAGAGATGACTAATGATTAGCAAAGTAATGATTGATTAGTGATTGGATTAAGATGAATTCGGGTGTATTAAGGAGGATTAAGGTGGATTAATGTCAATGAAGGTGCATTAGGGTGAATGAAGATGGATTAAGGTGCATAAAGGAGGACTTGGTTGGATTGAGGTCGATAAGGTTAATTAGGGTGGTTGAAGGTGCGTTGATGTGCACTGAGGACGATTATAGTGGATTATGGTGGATTAATGTGCATGAAGAAGGGTAAGGGTGCATTAAGAGGGATTAAGGTGCATTAAAGAGGATTATGGTGGGCTAGGATGGGTTAAAGTTAATGAGGAAGCATTACGGTTGATTAAGGAGGATTAAAGTGCATTAAGGAGGGTTAGAGTAGATTAAGGTCGATGAAGGTGGACTAGGGTGCATTAAGGATGACTTTCGTGGATTATGGTGGATTAAAGTGAATGAAGGAGAATTGAGGTCGATGAATGTGCATTAGGAGGATTATGGTAGACTAATCGGTCTTAGTAATCAATGAACCCCAATTCACCTTAGTCCACCCTAATCCACTTTAATGCTCCTTCATCCACCTTAATACTCCCAATACACCTTAATACAACCTAATCAACCTACATCGTCCCTAATGCACCTTAGCCTACCCTATGCGGTCTTAAAGGGACCCTGAAACGCTTTTGACGATTTTCTACAAACGTATTGAGTCGTTAGAGTATATATGTCCTTCTGATCATTAATTGACACATCTAAGTGCTCCGTGTAAAGCGTGTAATTTATTATAAGGCTTTAAATATGCACATCGCTGCCGATCGCAGCACACTGCTCGGCGGAATTTTAAGCCGCCCCTACCCATATGACCGAAATCACCCATACGACGTCAGTGGGTCACCAGGTCATCAGGTCATCATTTTTTGGGTCATCAGGATCATCATAATCAGCCTATCTTATGTCCACTGCAGAACGAAGGCCTCTCCCTGCGATCTCCAATCACTCCTGTCCTGCGCCAACCGATACCAACTAGCGCCCGCAAATTTCCTAATTTCATCACTCCACCTAGTCTTCTGTCATCCTCGACTGTGTTTCCCTTCTCTTGGACCATTCTGTAATCCTAATGGTCGAACAGTTATCAAATTTCGCCTTAGGAGTATCGTAATCGTCGATGAATTTTTAGGCAATTGAAAAGTGAATGACAACTTAAAAGTGACCTCAGATGGTGGGCGACAGAACTCTGGCAATGATATTGGGGCGCGGTGGTGGCGGGGGAAGACTTCGTGTCCCCGAGTCTGCCCCCCCCCCGCCCCCCATTGTAGTGGCTGCTTATGTGGCCAAATGAGCCATCTGTTTTATACTGGATAACAATAAACTAGATTTCTTTTGTATAATGCCTGACAGCTCCGTTGCACATTTTGTTTGCCTTCCATTGCATTGTCATATAAACATAATCAGTTTCTTTTTGTCGCCGTTATAGGTATGTGGCAGGCGTGGAACCATTCACACTACCTAGCTTTACCTGCACCTTTCTTTATATAAATCATGACACAGTATGACTAAAGAAAATTGTTGCATGTTTGTTGCACGTACAGACTGTACCATTCGAAGGAGTGTTTGGTTTTGGTAACATTTAGTGGCGCCTGCCGTCACAGCAACAGACATGGAGGAAGGAACAGACGGTTTTCAGTAGCCGAGGGGGGGGGGGGGTTAAGAGTTTAGCTAGTCTACTGTTTTCGGCCGCTGCTGATTGGCTGGAGCTGTACGAGTAAAAATGAGAGACTGTGCGATTGACAGTATGAATGGGCAGTCGACCATGTGAACTTTTACAGAATACCCCCTTGAAGTTCCGTTCTGGACACTGTCAAACCCATAGTCAAACCTCTTTCATGCTACCAATGAAATTCCGACAAGTAGACTTCTTCGATGTTGGCGTTTAGAGCCAAGTTGAAAGGCTGTAGCAGCCAAGTCAACAATATGGCGGAATTGTCCAGAATAATCATACACGGAGGAAAAAAAAAACAACCTCGGCAGATGCAGACTGCATATGCCTCGGCAAGCCAACCTTGTCTGGCACCACCCTCTCCACCCTTTAGGGCCTACATTTGCGCGTTGGCTCTTAAGTGTTGGACCTTACAAGGCATTGTCTGGTTTGCGAGATTTTAGGGACACCCTCATCCCGGTTGGTCCTCACCACCTGCACTCCGCTCTGCTTCTTCCCTCCTCATCGGCTTAGTGGTACTGGCTGTATCGGTCTCCCCCACTTGAACACTGTGGTACAGAAGTGCTGATCTCTGGAAGATCTCTTCATTTTACTAATGCCAGGGGCACTGCTTACTCACGTCTATAAGAAAATCCGGCCTAAGGCTACCATACTTATAATTGTGTGGGAATTAATGTACACGAAATGCGGCAGATATTATGGGAAGTGGAAAGAAAATGCAGGTGACCTTTTGCAAGAAACTGTAAGCTCTCTGCTGCAAGCACAAGAACGATAACAGGCTCAAGAGCACCAACATATATCAGCCAGAAGGTGAAACAGCTTTCTAGCTTCGCCGAATGAACACAATGTTCACAGTCAACTCTAGACATATACAGTTACACATCTTTTAATAAGACTTGAAAACAGCACACACAAACAAATAGAAGTGTCGCTGTAAGCACAGAGTATAAATGCAGTATGCTGTATGCAGTACCATTTCTCTGCAGAGAGAGCACATTGTTTTGCCGCTGCTAAATCCAAGACAAGGTGCGGGAAAAAAAATATGACGTGGTGTTCTCACATCTCCACCACAAACTGCTGTCAAGAAAGCTGGATTCACAGTTGTGTTCTTGGGCTTTTTAGCAGTAATAGCACAAGCGTTCATCCACAGTATTGGTCCCAAAATGCACATCACCCCTGGCAGAATGTGCTTCAAGCATTAAAGGGACAAGAAAGGCAAACATTGAACAAACCTAGGTTGTTGCATAAGCCTTCTAGAAACATGACAATGTCTGTTTTATGCCAAGATATGACTTCGTTGCAAAGAAAACATGACTGAAAGACACAGTATAGTATTTGCACTATTCAACTCATCCGCAATGAGTGGGTTGGCTTAAGTAGGTAAATTAATTGCACTGTTGCTCTTATGTGCCCTACTGCACAGTGCATTAAGGCCTGCTTCGAGTCAGAGGGCCACATATATAGGTGTGCCATACTTCCAAATATAATGTAGAAAATACCATGAAGAGGTTGCACCAGGGAGTTAAAAAAAATGTTATAAAAGGTGCCCAGACTACATTACATTTATGATGCAATTCAACGGAATTAGCTTTATAGACTGCGCAAGTACTAAACGATTTAAAAATTTTAATTGTGGGCTTTTACATGCAAAAAGCACTATCTCATTACGAGGCAAACCATAGCGGGGGGGTGATGCAAGCAATAACTGCATTTTTACAGAGGCAGCACCAATCTTACCCTAACTGTATATCACTTTCTCATTTACAAAAGCTTTATTTTTCGTGAAAACACTTTTTGTCAAATTAACTTTGAATGTCTTGGAGCACCAATCTATCACTTCAGATTGGCTTAATAAGGCAATCCGGCCTAAGCCTACCTTTAGTGTCAGCCTTAAGTGTCCCTTTAACACTTTCAAAACACGACATGACTATATGATACAGAACATTTCTCCCCTCAGCTGCTTCTTTCCCGCCAAAAATATTAAATGGAAATAATGGAAACAGTCTTGCAACAAGGAAACACTATCGAAACACTGTGATGCTTTGCAGCTTTTGAGCTAGCGTTGTGCGTGCTGTTACACTCATTAGCTGAATGTGTACAAATGGTTGTATCACAGGACATGTTGAAGCTGCACACTGTAGTAGGTACACACACATATACATACATACACACATAAGGAAAAATATTTCTTGGGCATAGATTCATGGGCAGGAAAAGTTGGTTTGATACACTTGTACAAGTTCCCCAACCCTAACACAGCTTTGTTCCTTACGGTACTGCAACTGGAAAGACAGAATATTGGTAATGGCTAACGGTCTACATTCTTAGAGTTTTTCTTGGTAATACAGATAGATCCTGCCACATTACCTGGCTCACGTAGCCCCTAAAGGCTTGTTTTCAAAAGCTGAACAAAGGGAAAGAAAAAATTATTGTAAGCCACAGCTCCTAACAACCTGAAGGACACACAAGACGCTGCATGGCGATGCAGAAAAGTACACATAACATGGAAATCAGGTAGCACCAGTAAGAATGAATGAATTGCACTGAAATATTGCAGCAATTACATAAAACACAATCAGAAAGTGAACACAAATTATGCGTAATTCCCACAAACAGCTGCAGGGTTACAAGCGATTGGAGTTGCAAGCAACATTCATAACGAGAAAAAAAGACACCTTTTTGTTCATTAACAAAAGGTGCACTGTCATAGAATAGCCCTCCTTTCCCAAAGTGTCCTTTCAGTTACTTTATGAGAATTATAACATACTTTTGATGCAAACAGTGAGGATTATACACATTGCTGGATACAAATTCTAGGCTTGATGCTTTGGTTAAAAATTTTGGAGGTCTGTTTGTATTAAACCACAATTAAAGAAAAACTGGCTTTGCAAACCAGTCCCAACAGAATCCTCATTAGTGTCTCGGCCCATTGTACAGCTGAAAGGTTCTAGCACATCTAACATAATCAAAATTTAGATGATTTTTCAAGCACACAATAGAGAGACTTACTATTTGACACAGAATGTTCTAAGTTATGAAAATAGTGTCCAAGAGACTAGCATAAATAGACAGGTCAAAACAACTATAAGAGCGTGGTGCAACTCGAAAAGCTATTGCAAAAATAGCTGAAGAACCTTATGCAGGGGAAGCGTGAACCTTGTACAACATCTCAGTGGTTGCTTGCCAAATTTGTGGCATCCATGCTGTTCAATGCATTCTTCGCGGACAAACCTCGGCAACACCTAAATACTTATAATTTTACCTGCTTTACGATCTATCCTTCACATAAACAAATTGTGCAGTACAGCAATTTTGACAAGAGATACGAGTCTCAATTTTTGGTGCTTGGCTTTATCATGATGCTTCCTCACTATGTTATTGGGTTCAACAGAGATATAATACAAGTACATTTAGCGATATGGTTACCCAGTTTGACATAAATAATGGGTGGTTCATTGAATAGGTACCCTATAGCGGTACCTACTCAAGGGAGAGAAATCAG
The DNA here is from genome assembly GCF_050947875.1 of Dermacentor variabilis. Lineage (NCBI taxonomy): Eukaryota > Metazoa > Arthropoda > Arachnida > Ixodida > Ixodidae > Dermacentor > Dermacentor variabilis. The sequence continues at coordinate 18,588,466 of NC_134571.1, forward strand.
CTCATACCTGCAAGAAAATTGGATATAATCACAAAAGAAACACTAAAAATTAATTCCATCATTTTTCTTTCCTTTTTTGTAGCAGCTTGTGTGATGCTAGCAGAACTCCTTAAATCACCATATGAACCAGGATTGAGAGCCCTCAACAGTTATGTCAATAAAAGATTCTTTCTGGCGTTACCACACTTCGGCATGCATACAGGTAACTATACTACACTGAAAAAAGCCCAAACAGCACTTCACGTCAATGAAGTGGAATGCAAGAAGTCCCAAAGTTCGGAGATTGTGCAACATTACCTGATAGTGCCACAAAGCACAATTTTCCTTCCAGAATATCCTTGTGCTGCATCAGCACATAACCATGGCAACGAAACAAGCATAACACAATGCAGGTTCCAGCCATTTCATTCAAATACAGCACCACATTAAGCTAAAAAATTGGTGCTATTGCAGCCAGAACAAAATGGTCTTAGAAAACTTTTAACCACAAAATGTGCTTAATACAACTAAGTTTAACATGGACATGCTCATTATAGGTTTTATGTACACAGAGTTCTAAATATGAGAGATTAATTGAGGCCTTCTAAACTGTGTGTGCAAAAATTCTGCATTAAATTGCCATTTCAAAAGCCTTATATTTATGGCAGGATCCTGTGTGCAATAATGGATTCTTAAGTTCTTCCTTTTATGATCATGTTAATTTGATTTTATGAATAAGTTAATTGTCAAATGCTTACATGCAACGTCATATTCGGAGAGCAAGTGCGGTTGGCTTCAATTTAATCTAGGAGACACACATGTCACCTTCTAGTACATCAAAGAAGAGCCCTTCTCCTGCATGAGGAATCAAACATGTAAGCTGACAGTTACAAGAAGTTGCACTGACGCTCCCATTACAAGAGTTTGGGCACAAACAAGCTAAATATTCTGCATAGCTTTTGGGTTCTTGTGGATTTCTGAGCGATGTTGTTAGCACGTCAACACACAATCATACATATATATATATATATATATATATATATATATATATATATATATATATATATATATATATATATATATATATATGTCAAGCAGTTAAAAAAAGTTTATAGTATTGCGATACCACTGCAATTGCGATACCAACGGGTCAGTCAATTATAAACTTAAATACTGAATTACGTCAGACAGTTGTTAGTTTCAGATTACAAATGAGAATGAAGAACTGTATTGAACACAATCCAATAACAGAATCAGTATCAAAAAATACAATAGTCTAAAATAAAATCAGCGACACCATAATGGCATAAAAAGCTCATGCATTACAGCAGCTACAATGCACAGCTTACATATACAGAGCAGCTACTAAGGTGTAATTTATTATTATAAAAGTAAACGAAATTAAAAATACATACATTCAAATTATTCTGACACCTCAAAAGCAATGCTTCTGTTGATTGGTGCCTGATTTCACGGGGACCTGTTTCTAATCGTAACACTGCAGACAGTTCACATAACACTAGTTTCACGTATGAAAAGTATAAATCACACTCAACAACTAAACCACAGTGTGGCAACACACGGAAATATTGTAAACATTACCTTCCAGCATTTGCGCTCATTTTGTGCAATAAGTGTAATGCAGTAACAATCTACAAGCTCACAAGAAGTACAAACTGTAAGTTATCCAGGCATGTATATGGTTGCCCGATATAAAATAGTTTAAAAAATACTATGTTGTAAATCAGTAACATCAAAGCAATGTCATAGTGGTCCAGTGAACAAAATAAATAGAAGCAATTTCATATTTGGGACATGGCAGTTGTGCAGTCAGTGTCATGTGAAGACCATATGTCCCCTCCAGCCTCACAGACTTAATATCATACAAAATCAGTCAACTCGCGTTAACTGAAGCTCCTACAAACCAGAGGTCTTTATTTGAATTAGAAGACCTTGAACAAAATAGGGCTCAGAGCCAAATCTTTAGTTTATATAAACAAATACATGCATAATATGTAAGACTGACTAACGGCACTGTGAGGTTTCACAGCTTTTGTGCACACAAATTCTGAATATCAGAGCTGTAACATGTGATGAGACTGGTGGTACCAATTTGCAGTGGTGCCCATCATGATCCACAGCAGCCTGAATATCAAACGTGGCATTACTATGATGACTGACACTTTATAAATGCCCTCTCAAGAGCTGTTTTTGGTGCCAATACTCTGAACTGGGAATCCAATGTTTTTAATTAATGTGACCCTGCAATATCATTTAACAAACTTCTAAAGTGCTTTGCACATTGGGGGGGAAGTGCTTCAGCAACCTACTCGTTCAAGCAATTCTTGATAACAGCTTTTATTACTTCTATAAATACCAATTTTTTCTTTTTTTTTCTCCCAGAATGCCACCTTCTTTGATGCACTGTCACACAAGGTAGAGCTGAACCTCCCAATGTCGCCTGACCGCAAGTAAATTTCATATACTTCTTTTCTTTTATGTACCAGCAACTAAATCACCAGTGTTGTGCCAGGCTGCACACACTTGAATTTTTCACCCACCATGTGTTTCCATGTTCTTTTACGTACGCCGAGTGCAGCCAAATTGAAGCATGCTGTGCGATTCCTTTCTTTCTTTTTTTTTATTACTTGCCATTCCAGCTACTTTACTCTTAAAAGGTCTACTTTACTCTTGATCTTAGTGGGTGGTGCTGACTGGTTGTGAAAACTAAAGAAGTCAAGAGAACAGTAAGCTTTAATAAAGAAATATAGCCATTAAACGTCAGGCAATGCCTTCATGTCATAGATCTAAAGGAAGGGTGTCGAGGGCTAATTAAACAGGAAAGTACAAATCATCTTCCGAGTGATATTACAGATTTTTCTGCTCTCTTCACTGAGTAACACTTTGCCTAGGTCATCGTGAGAGCACTATATGGTGACTGCAAGGGCTCATTTGCCATGTTCAAAATAACATTGCAGAAAACCTTTACCCAAAAGCCTCCTTCAAACTTTGTGGTTTTAAAATACATTCAAATCGTAGTGTCTGAATTAAATACAAAATTAAACAGTGTTTGAATTATCACGAGTTGACTGTACTTGATAAGTCTAATCTCACTTTGGCACGTTGCATCATTAATGGCAAAGCAGTGGTTTTGGCAACTGCTCCTTCAGTGTTACAATACGTGGGCAAAATACGTCTCACCACTCTCATACAAATCTGCCATTTTTCACATCTCCAACAGTCAGGGCTAATATCCATGGACTGAAAGTGAGCAGAGAAACAACAAGATGTCTTAACCCTTCAAAGGGCAGGTTGCCATAATCTCAAGAAATGGTTCCAAATGCATAAGTAATCATGCCTGCTAGCTCCTTCATATGAACATTCAGTCTAAACAATACCCTGCTAGCTATCCAAGAAACGTACCATCACAGAATTTCCCTTTACGAAACAGCTTCCTTTTGGTATAGCACCTTAAATGCTCTCTGCAGTACAGGCTACATACATCCGTACACTCTAACATCCCATGACAATTCTAGAGGCAGTCAGGCCATCACACTGTCACAGAGCAAGAGTTGGGCTCATTCATTTCCAAAGCTCAGTCAATTTGGCTCTGAAGGTCTCCACAACAATTTCACTGCTCACTCTCACATGCTGCGCAGCATTAGCAGCCTTGAAAAATACACCATTCTCCACAAACGGCCTGATGACCAGGAATGTGCGAACAGCAGAAGGAGCAGCAGCAAAATACCATCAGTGTCACTTGCAAAGGGAGGTAACTCGGTCCACCCAGGTGTCACAACTAAGGATAGTAGAATAAGCACGTACCCTCAATGACGCACCTATTTCATGTGTGGCTGCAAGGTACTCGGTTGTCAAGTTGTGCCAGCTTGTAATCAAAAGGTGATGCTTCAATCCGACCATCATCATACACAGATGGCTATGGGGAAGCAAGTGCAGCAGTAATTGGTAGCAGGCAGGTTCTGGCCAATCTAGGAACACATGTCTGCGTTTTCTTCGTCCTGACCAAGCAGGTACCCTTGCTTAGTCTTTTCAGCTTTGTCTCTCAGACTGCTGAACAGTATGGTGAATGTCGAGCCACGAGTGGATGACTTGAACTGTGCACCGGTCTTGGCAGGCACGTCATCCAGACCACAGTGGAGTGACAGGTCATCATAGTTGGAACTACTAGAGTTGCCCTGCCGCTGAAGTTCCGAAAGGTACTGTTGGGTTTCAAGGGCAGCCTGTCTTGGTTTCTTAAACCTAAGAAGAAACCACACAAGTAACAAACTGTTAGTAGTACACAGCACTCTTCCCAGCCAAGCAGATTAGCCACACTTTTACATTCTGGCTTAATTTCAAAACGTGGTGTTCACAGTTATTGATTTTTTAATTTGCCATGCAATCTACCCATTGGTATCCAAGCTTCCCAATTCTGAACTTCTTCACAATGACGCTGTTTTAGCCCATTTGATATTGCCACTACAACCAAATATGACTGTACCAAGCTATTAGTTTAGTGCAATACATTCGGTAAAACAAGGTGCAATTTTGTTGGATAAACAAAAATGACTTTCTGGGAAGACGAAGTTTTAAAAAAGATGCACTTTAGTAAAGAGCTGCACCTTCAAACCCTGACTACAAAAAATGAAAAGAAATTGCTTAATGCTCACAGAAAGAAGAGAGATTAACTATAAGCCTACACCAGAACCTGGGCACACTTTTGTAAAAACCATGTTTTCAGTCATGAAGCCAAAAGTTTAATGTACTTCTTTAAACAGACATACCTTAATAGACATCTGGAAACACTACTCGATCATCACTTCTGCCATCGGTGTCCCTTAAGCGAATTCCGATACTTCTCACATACAACGCACGTATGCAATGGTTCATTTCAAAAATGATCATGGCAAGGAAAGAGCCATGCAATGCCACCTCTACTTACAGCTTGAGCATGAGTGAAAACGAGACTACAGAGACACTTGACATGGCCATGGCTGCAGCTCCCATCCAAGGCCTTAGGACAACACCATACGGCATGAAAACACCTGCACAGCAAGCCACACATATCTCTAACAATATTGCCACAACCAATCACACTTGCTAGATGCATTATATCTTTGGTATATATATATAAGAAGCCAACAAACATTGACACCAAGGACAACATACGGGAAATTACTTGTACTTTAGTAAACGAATTAAAGAAATTATATATTAGTGGAAATGAAAGTGGATGAAAAGACAACTTGCCGCAGGTGGGGAATGATCCACGTCTTTGCATTACACGTGCAATGCTCAACCAATTGAGCTACCGTGGAGCCGTTTCCCCATCCACTTTCTTTGGTATTTATGTTTCCTACTAGAACCTTGGGAGTGTCAGTCAGCGCCACCACTCACAAACTTTGGCGGCGGATATGGAACATCCTTTCTGATGCAGGCATCACGAGTACACAATCTTTTTGGATGAAGGCAACTGGTCAATAAAACCATGCATGCTACCTGAAAGCACCAACATAGCCAGATTTGAGACCCTCATTATGTAATAAACGAGAAGAAAGGGGCTTAACCGAGGGGCCAAATTTTTATTAAGCATATCATAAGAAGCCAACAAACACTGACGCCAAGGACAACATAAAAACAAATTGCCGCAGGTGGGGAACGATCCCACGTCTTTGCATTACCAATTGAGCTACTGCAGCACATATCCCCATCCACTTTCTTGTGTATTTGTTTCATCTACTAGAACTAACCCTGGGAGTGTTAGCCAGTGCCACCACTCACAAACCTTGGCGGCGGATGTGGAACATCCTTTTTGCCACATGCTTCACGAGTACGTGATCTTTTTGGGTGAAGGCAACTGGTCTTCACTTGAACCTTGGTGTCAATGTTTGTTGGCTTCTTATGATATGCTTAACAAAAATGAAGCCCCTTGGTTAAGCCCCATTCTTTTCGTTTTTTTAAATAATATATATAAATACAGTGAAACGCCGTTCATACGTTTTTCACCGGACCAAAGGGGAAAAAAAACGTAACAGCCGGGAAAACGCAACAGTGAGGAAAGCTCCGAAAATGAATGAAAAAAGTGCAGCTTCAACTATAGACAATTTATTTCCACAGAGTGCACTTAGGACTTAAAAAAGTCTAGAATGGTGGCTTGCAGTTTCTTTCGCTCGCTAGAAATCACCACACGTTTCTCAATGGCCTGGAAGGCCGCATTACTGTCAGCGTCGCTGTGAGGTGCGACGTACCTGCGAAGGGGGTCCAGAGCCGCGACCGCTTCTCCAAAGCTAGGATTTGGCAACTCCCCGGCATCATGCGGCTCATGCTCCTCGTCGTCACCGCGCCACGGCAATGGCAACGGACGAAGGAATATCCGCGGGAAATTTTGCCCTCTTTGGCGTAATCATGCTAACGTGGTAACGATTGTTTAGTCTTGCTGCGGAGCGCGCGCGTCCTAGCAGCCCGGTTGCGCGCAGCGTGGCGTGGTTTCGCGAGAAATGTAAACAAGAGAGGAAAGCTGGCCTGATAGGCGGAGCAACGCCAACTTCCGGCTTCCCTTTAGCTATAGCTTCACAAAGAGTGACGTCAGCGCCTCTCCCGAGTTTCCTTCCTCCATGAGTTGACCCATCCAACCAACAAACCATGCGGTGACCATAATCAGTGATGATAGTGAGAGCATTTTTCACGAATGGCCACCTAGTAGCGGCCTCTCGAACTGGCGTGCGGCTTCTTGCAGCCAGTTCCATAGCCAAGCCCGGCCAAGCCCGGTCAAACTCGTCAAAAGCCAAAATGGCGGTTGGAGCGGTTGCCTACTTTAGCCCAGGCGGGTTCGGGTGGCGACGCATCATGCGGGAACGTTTTCACAGCTACTACGTAACAGCGGGGTTCCTTATACATTGGATCCTATGGAAGCTATGCCGGGACCGGATGAAAACGACGTAGCAGCCGGGAAAACGCAGCAGTGAGGAACGTAACAGCGGGGTTCTACTGTATATATAGTCATGTCATAAGAAGCCAACGAACACTAACACCAAGGACAACATAGGGGAAATTACTTGTGCTTGATAAATGAAATAAAGAAACAATCAATTAATGGAAATGAAAGTGGATGAAATAATTTGCCGCAGGTGGGGACCGAACCCACAAACTTCGCATTTCGCGTGCGATGCTCTACCGATTTACCTACCACGGCGCCATTTCCTCATCCACTTTCTTGGGTATTTATGTTTTCTAATAAAACCCTGGGAGTGTTAGCCAGCGCCGCCACTCGCAGACCTTGGCGGCGGACGTGAAACGTCCTTTTTGCTGCAGGCCTTTCTGCCGCTTGTAACGCCTGCGACACATTCCAAGCACAGCCAGAGTTCCACCGTCGGCGACCTGGAGCAGTCGAGTCGGAGCAGGTGTAAGTACTTTCTCCGCAGTCATGATGGAAATTTGGGCTTTAGTGCCGATGAGTGCTGTAATGGGCAAACCAAGGTTCCGATCAGTAGGCAGAGTCGGCAGAGGAATTTCAGGCCAGTGTTCTAGAGCAGCGTCACCTCCAGGAGCTGCCCCAGTTAGTTTCCCGTCAAAGAGCGGCGACAGTAAGGTGGGGATGGAGGTTAAAACACGTTGGCAGGCTGGTTGGTTAGAATCCATGGTAGAGTGTATAAGTGCGACTGAACGAGGACGTAGAAAGTGTCTGTGTATCTGTTTCTTTCTACGTCCTCGTTCAGACACGCTTATACACTCTACCATGGACTGGGGATGGAGAGCGACGCAGCTGGGGCGAACGGGAGTGGCGACTATGTGGTGATGGCGAGCGGCTAGTCGCGGTGGCTCGAGCGTTGCCTTGTCAGGTGCGTCTTCAACTTCAGTGGAGAGTGATGGTGGGCGAGGATTCGATGGGGAGCGACGGTAGGCGGGAAAGCTTGGTCGAGAGTGGGCTGGCCAGGAACTTTGACAGTGGTGAGAGATGTGCCCACACGTCCACAGTAAAAGCAGATGGATCTATTGTCATGTGTACACTATTCGGCCGGGTTGCGATAGCTCATATATGGACCATATTGGCTTCGGTGAACAGGAGCAGAGGCACCAGATGAGGCAAAGTCTGGACGGCTGATTGAATAGATAAACGGAAGACCTACATTGGCAAGTTCTTGGCGAATGACCGACAGAGTGAGAGACACAAGCGACCGGGAATCGTCAAAGCACTGCGTCAGTGGCGTGGCAGGAGATGCTGCTTCGATTTCTCGCCGAACGATACGTACAACGTTCTCGCAGGAGGTGGGCTCAGGTGGTGGACAAACGTCTTCGCACGTCGATGAAGCTGCAGTACTGGGTAGACGCGTAAACTGTTGAACTATGCGGCGACTCTTCGCGTCTTCAAAGCGGCGACATTTGTTTAATGATCTCATTGACCGTTGTTATGTTCTTGTAAACAAGCAGGTTAAACGCGTCGTCCATGATGCCTTTTAAAACGTGGCTGACCTTGTCTGCGTGTGCCATATTGTTATCCACTTTGCGGCAAAGAGCGAGGACGTCCTCGATATTCGCCATGCAAGATTCAGCAGACGTCTATGCACGGGTCCCAAGGTCCTTCTTCGCAACACGCTGGCGGCCTATGGGCTTGCCGAACAAATCTCTAAGCTTCTGTTTGCACTGGTCCCAACTTGCTATCTCTTCTTCGTGTGTTTTGAACCAGACCCGTGCTGTTTTCTTGAGGTAGAATATTATATTAGCCAGCATAAGCATGCTATCCCACCTGTTGTGTGCGCTGACCCATTTGTAATTCTGCAACCAGTCATTGACGTCAATGTTGTCAATCCCGGAAAACATGCCAGGGTCGCGAGGCTGGGCCAGGATGACCGTCGGTGGCGACAACAGGGCCGTGGTTGAACTCCCTCCTTCGGATGACATGGTGGCCACGTTACGTCCGCTGCGGAGCTCCGTCTTGGGCAAGTGAGTACCCAGCAACTCCATCAATGATGTCCCGGGAAGGAAGAAGCGTGCGTCTATTCACAGATGGCTTTTCGTGGCTGAGCCAACAAGCGTAGAGCAGCGATAATACTAAACTCTTCTTCGTCGTCTTCAAGGCCACCGTCAGCGTCCTCCTCCAATTTATATATATATATATACTCACAGTGAAGTAGACGCGCGTATGAAGCGGTTTATTGACGTTTCGGCCGGGGTTTGGCCTTCATCAGAATCTGATGAAGGCCGGACCCCGGCCGAAACGTCAATAAACCGCTGCATACGCGCGTCTACTTCACTGTGAATATTTACCCGGACCCAGAACTGCTTTTTTTTCTCTGGTGTGTGTGTGTGTGTGTGTGTGTGTGTGTGTGTGTGTGTGTGTGTGTGTGTGTGTGTGTGTATATATATATATATATATATATATATATATATATATATATATATATATATATATATATATATATATATAGTTCCCTACCTTTCTGCATAAGACCTGGTTACTATAGGTATTGACACATTCAAAGAGACAACTTACCTAGGTAAGCAAATTTCACATAAGCTAGAACTGGCAAGGCAACAAAATGAATGACTGATAAAGCGGCTGACTTTGTTAACTGGTATTGGATAATTTCAAACACCTGTTATTTCTGCCATGTTCAAAAGTCTCAACTATGTCCATATTTTCCTGAAGTCAAACTGATGAAGAATTACAAACTGTTTTGTGGTCTTACCACGGTCAAAGTAACATAAGTCAACTGTGTTGATGCAAATACTGGACAACACCACCCTGCCTGTGTACGTACTTTACATTAGGAAAGTAGTTGCTGCCAACTCAAAGTGATAAGCTAAAACCACTACAAATACATGAGAGAGACTTAGAAAGGTACTTACCAGCTGCCAGTGGAATTCCGACAAGGTTGTACACAGTGGCAAAGAAAAAATTGAGGCGTATCTTTCTCACGGTGGCCTTAGAGAGGGCTATGGCGCCGACAACATCAAGGAGGTCATTCTGAAATAGGATGATGACAGAATGAACTTGTCAAACTTGCATCACAACTTAAATGATAAACTGAATGCAATAAGTGAACCAGGAATGCATCATTATAACTAAGGATTACATGCTTTGTAAGCAACTTGTAATTAAGCTATTAAAGTGGCTGCCTCATTCAATTTTACTGTCCCATTAAAGCGCTACATAATGCCTAATATTCTGCAGATTTAAATGTGCACTATTACAAATGGTTTGCATCATTCTATGCATTTATCTAGTAAGTTCGTGCTGCTAAATAATGTTTAAGAGCATATGCAAGACTGTTTTCCCATGGTCGCTACTTACGCGAACAAGAACAACGTCAGCAGCCTCAACAGCAACGTCAGTACCATTAGCAATAGCGATGCCAATGTCAGCCTGAGCTAGCGCTGGAGAGTCATTGATGCCATCTCCCACCATGGCAACACGCCGCCCCTGCTCTTGAAGCCTTCGGATCATCATCACCTTGTGTGACGGAAGCACTTCCGAATAGACATGTTTGATGCCAACCTGGAAATGATGCAAGGCATCAACATGCTAGTGTAAACAAGATCCAATGCAAAGCAGCTTGTTGTAATTCAGTCTGATTCACAATGTTATTAGATTGAACAAAGCAAAACTTAAGTAAACTTAGCCATGCATTATATAAAACATTCTATAAAGAATCTAAAAAATTCAAGGCACAACGAGGTATCATATAGTACTGAAAAAATGTGTCGTTAATGCAGATCTAGAGTTAGTGCTTTTTAACTATGTCAGAGACAGCAATGAATCAGAATCGGTTTTATTCAGATGATTAGAAAGATTACAAGATGTTAATATACAGAAGGCAGCAAAATGTTGATTGCTGAATAGCTGTCAAGTCTCAATGTTGTCTTGGCAGTGCTTTAGGTATGTGTGTGAGGAGTGGTGGTGTGGGGGGGGGGGGGGGGATAATCTATATACCCAGGGGTATACCCCTGGGTATTTGCCTGGTGTGGGCCATAGCCAAGAAAAAGCAGTGAAAGCAAAGTTCATCTCTTCAGTCAGAGGCCCTGCTTGTACCTGACAAACAGGTTATCCTCCCCATAAGGTGATGGGGTTCATGACAGCACAGCAAATGTACAAAGGCACAGAGATAGGAATGTGGATAGCAAAAAGAAAGGAAGGGCAGGGAGAACTGGAAGTAATTTATTGTCACGTTTGCATTTTTGCTTTTTTTTGGTATGTGCAGCACCAATTATCAGCAGAAGCATGCATCCCTGGCTATATTTCACATTCAGACCAAGGCAAAAAATACAAAAAATGTGACGAAAAATAATAAAATTTGTTTTAATGCTAGAGATATTAACTGTGTAGCATTAGGAAAATTGTTGACTGTTCAGAACAGAATCTATGAATAGGCACTGTCCTCTATAGTCACAGCATAAATGATCTGTGCCACAAAACACTGAAAGTACACAGAACGGTGATCGAAATTTCAGTCACCATAATGCATCGCTTTTATGAGAGTATGGCACTGGTGCTGATGGGTTTATATAAACAAGCTGATTCAAAAAATCAGCCTCCAGACTATCGGTGAATAACTGTATTTGTTTCTTTTTGAAATGAATTTTGCCATAAACTGGCTGCAAATGCAAAACTATAAAATAACAGCAGGATTACAACAATCACAAGCTCTAAAAATCTGGCATTTTAGGGTTAAATTGCAGAAGTTGGCAGGTATGCACACGGCTAGTTATGAGTGACAAAATGACACTTGGAAGGAAACATTTTCATGTGTTCGTTATTTTACTTTTTGCTGGTATTTAGTTTTCTGCCAGATTATTGCTGTTATCATGTACCGTTGGGCACAAGATACAGTGGGTGCCCACTGTATCCAAAAGTTTTTGGATGTTGTTGTGGATATTATCGCGAAAGGGCATCATTTAACCAGATTGCACCTGTGACGAATGCTGTGGTACATACAGATGTCATATTGTAGTGATGGTGAAAACTCAAGCAAGCAACACTCAACTCAACTACTGCGGTGAGCACGGGCATTGGTCATCGAATCCTTGCTCACGAATCAAATGTATTCACTATGTTTGTGTGTACTGTACATTTCAGAATAATTTCTCGTGTTCACCTACATTCGAGAATGTACAACAGTATACGTGTTGTGGGTGTAATCTGATTAGACAAGACCATTTTGCTATATAATATATGACAATGCTAAAGAATTTTCAAATACAGTCTTTCACTGAACAATATTCGATAGCAGTGATATTATGGTGAGAAACGGTCACATACAAAAAAGCTAAATAATGCAAACGTGACAATAAATTACTTCCAGTTCTCCTTGCGCTTCCTTTCTTTTTGCTATCCACATTCCTACCTGTGCCTTTGTACATTTGCTGTGCTGTCATGAACCCCATCACCTTAGGGGGAGGATAACCTGTTTGTCAGGTACAAGCAGGGCCACTGACTGAAGAGATGATCTTTGCTTTCACTGCTTCTTCTTGGCTATGGCCCACACCAAAAAATTCCCAGGGGTATACCCCTGGATATATAGATTATAACCCCCTCCCCCCTTGCACCACCACTCCTCACATACATTCCTAAAGCACCGCCAAGACAATATTGAGACTTGACAGCTATTCAGCAATCAACATTTTGCTGCCTTTTTCCCTCCTTTTGGATAGCAGTAGTTATAGGCATCTCCTTGGGTGTGAAGGCCAGTTTTCTCATCGATTCAGTGCAAATACGATTAACTCGAGATACGTTAAGTTGTCACCGTCTATTGCAATGGTCACGCGCATCGCTGTTGCTTCGTTAGTTCAACATTCTTTGTTTAGACTGATCCAGGGAACAGGAAAAAAATTCAGTTCATAGTCAGCTGGTCTGTATGCTCGTGGAATGAGTTGCAGCTGGAACCAACGCCAGTTGCGTTGAACTTTTTCTTTTGCTTCATTATTTCCTCGAGTGACGGCTCGCCATGACGGCATATCATCGGAACCATATACCCGTGATATAGGTTAGATAAGGTGGAAAATAAAATCATGCGAAACAGCATCTATAATTAAACCCTGCAATAACCGTTAAACCCATAAGCAATATGAATGTCACTTGCTACCTTGTCTGGTTTTTCCCCAATTGTACAGCACTTTTCATACAAAATTGGCAACTGGAAACACAAGTCGCAAGGAGTTGAAAAATTAAGCGATCTACTAAGGGAGAGAGCTGAGGCAACAACCAAACAGGAAGGAAAATGAAAATTAACAAATTTAACCATTGCTTGTGAAACTATTTATGAATCAACATCTTTTTATTTAGAAAGGAAGTAGAGAAAATGCTGCCGAAAGTGGAGAAGGATTCCATGTGTTTTGAATGACACTTCTCCCGTTATCAGTCTAACCGCCCGATGTAGCCATTTCTCTGCTTGATTATGTGGGTGTTCTTCTAACCTTCCGCAGTGGGCACAGTACATCTAGAATCGCAGTGTTCTGTGCTCTAAATGGTTGTACAGGACTGGCAGCCACGCATCGTTACGCAACTTCCCAAATAATGATACGAGTCAGTTTTAGCACTTGACGTGGTAGAGCAGCAAACAAGGGATCCAAAAAAACTGTGATTGTTCCGTACATATATATCTTTCTGTATTTTTTCCAGAGCTAATTTTTAAAGAAAGACGCTACTAGAAATCGTTATTTTACAGTTTCAATTGTTTACTTGTTCTTGGCAGTGTTCTTCCTACGCGAGTCCTTTTGATGTGGTTCCTTGTTTGGCAAGCAAAGGAGAGGCCTATCTCACAGGCATACACCTGTGAGACACGCCTTGGTTCATTTCCCTTTTGCGGGTTTATGCGTTTTCATGGCGAACTGTGGGCATTATTCACATCTACACTAGTAAAGGTACCCCTCCTCTCATTCGCACAGAAAAGTTGCCTTGGGTTGCCCCCTTGCCCTAAAATTCTGGGTACATGCCTGGCCCATACACAATACAATTAGTATACTCAGAAAGACAATAGGCTGTTTTTTGATGCCAAGGTCAGCATAATTCCTTTTCTAATCCTTTTTCTAATCCTTCACTACTGTGCGTAGGTGCCCAGACCCTGCAAGCTGTCTTTATAATCCCAACACCTGACAATCATGGCTGTTTACACAGGTGGTTTGTTACGATGGTTGATGAATCCCTTCATGACTCTGCAATACGCAAGAAAACCATCTTTCTGGAGTGCAGAAGGATGAAGCCCAGGAACAAGAACAGCAACTGAAACTGATAAAAGAAACTGAAATGCCGCACATACCTGTCGAGCTATCGAAGCTGCGGTACGCTTGTTGTCTCCGGTTAGAAGAATGACTTCATGGCCCATTTTTTTTAATGTGTAAACTGTCAAGTTGGCTTCAGGCTTGACAGTGTCAGCAACTGACAACATGCAGACCAGCATTCCTGTCAAACCGAACATAGAACAGAAAAATTTATTGTATACATTAGCAATGCTATGAAGCCTTTTGTTTCTTAGACAACAAGCAGGGTATGGGAACTTCTCCTGGGCCAATATAGTGAATTTTTGTGCATCTGAGTAAGCAAACTGAGGAATAGAAAAGGCAAGAATGTTAACAGTGAAAGAGAAAAAGCAGCTATGCATGCTTGAAAATATGGTCAAAATGGCAAGCAGTGTTCAAGAAGGGGTGGAGGTAAGATAAAAAAAGAGCCAATGTAGAAATAAAGGCGTGGAGAACAGAGGTAAGAGACAGAGTGGAGGAAGCATGCAGAAGAGAGTGAATTAGCAACAGTACATCAATGATGTCAAGGCAAGCAGTGTCTGCAAAAACCACACAAGTAAACGGGAATAGATGGCAATGTGCACATCACTGTAGCATGCATTCTGCATAATCGCGATATGCCAAATATTTTGACTATGTATAGCGCAGCTCACATTTTCACACCTTAAGGCACATCAACTGTTCTTGGTGTAACAGAATTCATTGAGCACAAGATAGCATGACTAATAAGGTATGCTGTCAAGAGATTGATTACCATCAATAGCACAGAGAACCACTGTCTCGCCCTTCTCTTCGTGCTGCTCCATGAGGCGGCTCACTTCAATGTCCACTGCAATGCCATTGCGATGCATCCATTCTCGGTTGCCAATTAGAACCACGCTGCTGCTGTCACGGGGGGCCGAGTTTTCTGCAGAACCCAAACCCATACGGTTTACTTGCATTTATGACTCCCCCAACACAGGCCTGAAGCAGTAAAATATCAGGACTATCAGGACCATGCCTGCCCATGAACAAATAAGACTCGATGCTGAAATGTTACCTCAGGTATTGATGAGAAGGATAAAACTCAATTTTATTGGGTGAGGTAAACAAAGCACATCAAATGCACCAACCCCGTATAAAAATGATACCAAGCAGAAAGAACATATACACTGAAACAGGTACAGTTACCCTATTTAGATGATTGTAAGTCGATCCCCCCATATCGCGTGACAGGAAAAAAAGAAAAAAAAAAGAGCATACCCGAGGGTGCATCCCATAACGAAAATTTATTAGTAGCTGGCATGGTCACTAGACTACTCATCTTCACATGTGCCATCGTCCTCACTAGTGCTGCTATCGTCCTCACTAGTGCTGCTATCGTCCTCACTAGTGCTGCTATCGTCCTCACTAGTGCTGCTATCGTCCTCACTAGTGCTGCCATCGTCATCACTGCTACGGTCCCACAGTGCGTTGTCGTCCAGCGAAATTCCACCCCCCCCCCCATTTGGCAAATGACCCCACTACGACATATTGTGAAACAGCAGCCCACGCCGAATGCACCCAACCACACGCGACTGTCAGGGAGGCTCTTTTGACAGGTCCGGTTGGCACAAGTTCGCGGACTTCTCCTGCCTGCCACTTGTTTTACTCACGGCGGAGCAGTTCCTTAAAAGGCGAAGATCCGGGCTTGTTTCATGACCATGTCGCACTGCACTGGCAGGGACCGATCACGCATTTCAGCAACGTACCCCACAAGCTTGGATTACAGCTCCGGAAAGCGTCCCGACTTCGGCCCATGGGAAATTCTTCGCTTGCTGTCACAGGTGAAAATTTTACTACGCTGCAGTCGCCACTCTCGCACTACCCGTTCAGAAACATCGAACTTGCGGCCCGCTGTGCAGTGATTTGTTTCTTCGGCGTAAAGGATGGCAGTCCTCTTGAACGCTGCTGTGTACGAGTGCTGAATGTTTAGTGGGCCTGGAGCACTCATGACGACTAAGGAAGCATGGAAGTAGCACGTAGCCGGCAGTCGAGTCGAAGGCGTCAAACTAAGAGATACCGGGAAATAGAAAAACGTGAGCGATGTCTTCTGCTCTTCCATGAACTATCGATACTCCCTGCAAGTGCTGACATTCTGGGGTGGCGCTGTGAATGGAACAGTGGCACTTCCATCAACTATCGACACCCATCTACGAGTGTTGTGTGCGCTGTAAAACTAAAATATGTTGAAAAACCCTCCCGAAAAGCTAACAAGCGCACAGTATAGCAATAACTACGGCTAGGGCCATAGAGCAAACATAAAATTGTAACTACATTGTAGCTCCCCTGATATCTCATTGGTCTCGCTTTCTTGGCAGTGCCACGTTTTGGTTTCGATTGTAACTCAGCCCCCCTACTTCTGATTTTCAACTTTTAAAAAATAGATCAACTTACAATAGTGTAAAAACGGTATGCTTGCGACACTTCAGAACATTTCTACAGTACATTACCACACTAACTTCATTAAGATATTACCAGCTTGAGCATGCAATTCAGTTGATGCAGCAAATATCAATGAACTTTCACTGTATTCTTTAAAGTTAGGAGCAGTACAACTCATCTTGGCCCATTCCATTTCAATGGCTTCATACATATCGTGCCCCTAATATTGAATCACAAGAACCTCTCCATGAAATGCACAATGCCAAAGATGCACAGTGGGCTCTCCACATTTGTTTTGAGCCCATGGTAGCTCTGCTGTATACACTGCACAATGTCTGTAATTTTGCCAATGCTGTATACTGTGAAAGGTGAAATTGTACCACTTTTAGCCAAGGACTGTACTCAACTGATAAGATTTTATGTTACAAGGGCACAGCCTGGCATGCCTCCCAGCTTTGAAATTTGTAAAAATCTAGCAGAACAACCGAGGAGCAAGATGGGGAAGACGGGATAGTACACATTTTGTAAAGATTGCCTTGAGCACATGCCTTTCATGAGTTACATGTGCACTTTATTAATCGTGATTTAGTACCTATATCCAATGCACATAAACAGCAGAAAACTTGAAACAACAGAGCCTTACAAGCAACACATTGTTATCAAAACAAAGAGACCTTTTCAGTAACATTGCTGCTGCCGATTTCACCTGCTTTAAGAATGTTTCTGTATAAACTTGCTCAAAGCAAGTACCCCTCTGGCGTCCTTTCACAATCAGAAGACTTTGAAGGGTATGGTCAGAAATCGACAAGCAAAGTTTCTTCATGAACCGACTTTACCTTTCGTAGCACTTGAAGCAACATTAGTAAAATAAAGAAATTAAAGATAGTTGGCAGGTATAGAATGGCTATGACGAATGATATAGTAGGCGGCTCTCTATGAATTTTCGCTGAATGCAACTGAGCTAGTGAGTGAAAGCCCTGAAATAGTGGCACACCTTGAGCGTCTGGCACATCAACCAAGATGTTTGGGGGCGGACTGAGTAAGGTGTCACCCCGCATGTGGGCTGGCAGTATCCACCGGTCGATCATCACATCCTCTGAAGAAGCCACATAGCTGCTGCGAGGGTGTTTGCTGTTAGTGACAAGGTGCTCCAAGTCCACGATGTTGCTCAGCAAAGCATCCACACCAGACACACGGCACCGCAGACCACAACCAGGGACAGCCCCAAAGTCCTCACACTTCCCGAGGGAATCAATCTTCAGAGTCTGCATTGGGAAAAATATATCTCTCTCTTAAACATAACCAATTTTCTACAGTTTGTGGCAATAAAGACTAAGTTCAAATCTGAGTATTCTACAGCATCAGATGGTAATAACACACAACAGCATAGCTAACAATCAGGTAAAATGATTGACTGGCTGATTGACTGAGTTTAACACACTAAAGCAGCACTGGGAGTGTGACAGACACTGCAGTAAAGAGCTCTGGATCAATATTGACCAACTGGTGCTGTTTAATATGCACATAAATACAAGTTACCTACCATCATTGGAATATGTACACCACTACTAGGAACTGAAACAGTCACCTCATGCTCAGAGTAGCGACTGAGTGACCATGGAAGATGAACAGCAACTAAAGTAAGACAAAAACAACAAAAACGAAGCATAGAGGGTTGAAGTTGTTTAGCTGTAACAGGACATTGGGTTAAAGTTTGGAATTAGAGGGACAATGGAGGGAAAGAAAATGTGACAAAAGCCACCATAATCAGCAGCAAATGAACCTGAAAATTTGTGATCCCAAAGTGTCTACCAAGTTGACATTTCCAAATTCCCCGAGTTTTCCAGGTTTTCCCCGAGTGACTTTGCAAAATTCCCTGAGTGATGCAGAACCATGTTTTATGTCAAGACGGGCTGAAACCATATCGCCCGATGCTGTCACTGTCTAGTAAGCATAGGAAAAAAATTTTAAAAACAACATACACTAATTTGAATACTAAGGAGTAGTGTTTATGTTATTCAAAAAGAGAATAAAAGGGAGGGTTTAGTAAAATGCACCGCAAATAAAATGTCTTCGAGGAGGAGGAAGCAACTTTATTTAGTCGCCTGCAGAACGACACCATGACTAAATGGCGCCGTGACGTGGGCCCTGATGTCTTCTCAGCAGGTGGTCTCTACTCAACTCCAGCTTGTGTTACTCTCGCGGTCGGTCACCTTGAGGGGGCAACATTTCATTGGTTTCGCTCGGCCTTTGTCTTTCAAGAGCCGCCGAGACCTGCTGGACGGCCCAGGTTTGGATTTCGTGGTCACAGAATTACGCCACAGCCGCGAGTCGTACTGTACTTGTTGAAGCTTCGTCAATGTCTTCGAAAAAAATTGCAAATCGAGTTGGACATTCTCAAATATGAAGAAAAAGGAGATGCATTCAGAAGCAAATATTTTCGAATATGAGCTATTTCTCTGAACTGATAGCAAGCTCAGTGGTATGAGGCCCAACCTTTGTCACAATTGAGATGCTCTCTCAACAGCTCGTAAGTCAACCTCAACTGTCCTGACATACTCTCAGCCCGCGCAGGACCCTTAGCGTTGTGTTTCACTGCTTTAAAGAGTTTATTTTGGTGTGGATGAGGGACATTTGCATCTCGGCATCAGCCAACACTTCGTTTTTTGAGCTCAAGCTCCTTCAAAACGGCGACAACACGCTTCCTTTCCCGTTCATTCCTCAGTGTGTAGGTTCTTTCTGTACTTGTCCTCCTTCCGCCACTCGTTTGCTCCATGGACCATTTCAAGCATCTTTTTGGCGAGTTGCACAGTCCACGTCCGATTTTTCCAACTACCTAGGGGCCACGAAAAACATCCGAAAATCACCCAGTTGGAAAAAAAAATGCATGCTATTTACTGCCCTTAAGGGCTCAAATCGCCACAGGCACATATGAACACTCTGAAGGCCTGTCGGTGCACGTATTAGGCATATCGATGCTCGTACTGTGACAGGAAATATCGGGTGTACACGTGCATAATTAAGGAATACATACTGTGTCCCGTGGCAATAACCCCTTCCCACGCTTGTTATGCTTCACCGCAATACATTTACATATGCTTCACCAAGTAACAGAAGTGAAGCTGACATTCGGGAACTGGCATTATGCAATGCACCATGCTTTCCAAGCTTCTAAGCCAATCGCGAGGACCGCGAAGGCGGAGTCCGTGCCACTGCTGACAGCAGCGAATTTTTTAAATGGGAAACATGGCACCCAAGGGCAAGAAGCTTCATAGTGAACGTCGAAGCAGCTAAGTGGTGGCTACGGCTGCCAGCAAATCTGCGTGCGAGAGCGCCGGTTCGAGGCGGCGAGATGATCAAAATGGCAGTGGTGGTGGCTTTGATTAATGCCGTTTTGGACCTGCGGTCATGGCAAAATGTCCGGAAAATCGGATGGCGAAGAGTTCTTGCATTCGAAATTTCAGACGTTCTGATACACTGACTCTATGGGGTATGTGGTGGTGCTGTGAAGCCGTAAATTATCGGGGATCTGGAAATTCGGTCATTGACTGTACACTGGCAACTCCTCCAGACGACGACAGGGCATCAAAGACGATTAATTACGATTCGTGTCTGTTACTCGAGCCAGCATTACCGCGGCTTTCGACTCTTTCAATAAAATTACAGCTAATTTTCCCTGATACAGGCACAAATTGCCTGTATCAGGGAAATAACGACACTAACATTTGGGACACAAGTTCTAATTGCGCGGTGCGTGGGAATACGCACCAACGCAAGGTCAGCAATCGCCCCACTGACGTGACGTGCCCCTTCTAAGCGACAAACACATGTAACCACCCCATTTCGTTCAGATGGAAATGCCTCTTTCTTCTACACTAATATCAGAAGTGTCCTTTCTAAACGTGTTGAGCTATCTTCAATTATCGACTCAAGTTCGCCTTCCATCATCGCAGTAACAGAAACGTGGCTTAACGATACTGTTTCCGATAGTAACATTCTTGACAGTCAAGTAGATTTTAACTTTTTTTTGCTGCTATAGAAAGGATCGAAGAGGTGGTGGTGTGCTTATTGAAATTTGTAAAGATTTCATTGCTATACCTATCCTTGGTAACGCATTTCGTGAAAGCGTATTTGTGTCCCTGAGGCTTGGTTCCACTGATCTCATTGTTGGTGTTTTTTATCGCCCCCCGGACATGAATGCGACCTTCGAAAGTGAATTTCATTGCGTTGTTGTTGAAATATGCCAGCGGTTTCCAAATGCGGTTCTTATTATCTTCAGAGGCTTAACTATCCCAATATTCAATGGTGTACACTATCTGTTTCAGCCAACGATACTCAGACACAGGAATTTCTTGATTGTTGGCTTGATTTTTCGTTGTGCCAGCTTATCGAAAAACCTATCCGTTGCTCGAGCACATGCGCAAACATTCTTGACCTAATTTTAGCTTCTCGTCCTGACCTGTTTACTGACATAGCCCATTTTGACGGTCTTTCTGATCATGACATAATCACTGGAAGCTTAACACTTAACACTCACTTAAAAAAAAGAGAGTTACTGGAAAGTGTATAAGGTGTTATAAGTGAGCCAATTTTGATGCAATATGTATCGAATTATCCCATTTTACAGAACATTTATAGATGCCCGCTTGTCCTGTTCCATAGAAGATAACTAGAACCTTTTTAAAAATACTCTTTCAAACTTAATTGACAAATATATTCCAGTTAAGACCATCAAAACAAGCAACATTTTTCCATGGTTCAATCAGCAATTATGTTGACTTAATAATAAAAGGAAATGACTTTTCAGAATGGCAGACAAAAACAGATTATCGGCTTCGTGATGTCGCTATAAAAAGTGTGACAAGGAATATCAACAGCTTTTAAAAACTACTCGTCGTCGCTTTTTCAGTCGTGATTTGTCATCTTTGCTAATAAATAACCCTCGGCACTTTTGGCGCACAATAAATATCAGCTACCACCCCGATGTAACTCTTGCTAATACCAATGGTTCTCCTGTTACTGAATCCGAATGTGCTAAGTTATTAAATGATTCATTCTCATCAGTTTTTACTCTTGAGGATATTGCTACATGCCCTAACATTGATGTTGTTTCTGGTATTAATATGACTGAAATAGTAATTGACGAAGCTGGTATTTTATCTTTACTTGGAAAATTAAAAACTTCATCTGCATCCGATCATAATGGCTTCAACAACAAAAACTTAAACATATTTCTTGTGGTATCTATTGTTGCTTGGCAGCCATCTTTTCTCTATCATTATCGTCAGGCACCATTCCTCAGGACTGGCTAATAGCAAAATTAGTGCTCATATTTAAATCAGGGGATCGCTCATCCCCACTTTACAGACCTACATCTTTAACTAGTACCATCTGTAAACTCTTAGAACACATTATACACTCACAAGTAATTACATATTTAGAGGTACACAATATCCTCTGCAAATACCAGCACGGTTCTCGCAAGGGCTTCTCATGCGAAACATAACTTGCAGGATTTACTCAGGACTTACACTCATCATTGGACGGCAGCATCCAAATTGATGCCATATTCCTTGACTTCTCAAAAGTGTTCGATCGAGTTCCTCACCACCGGCTCTTAGTAAAACTAAGACAGCTTAATATTCACCCACTTGTTCTGGCGTGGGTGCAAGCCTTCCTCTCTAGTAGACAACAGTTCACATCAGTCAATAACTTCGACTCTCCTTTCATCCCAGTCTCATCCGGTGTTCCTCAAGGAAGAGTGCTCGGTCCATTGCTTTTCCTAATTTATATTAATGACTTACCCTCCTCTATCAAATCTAGAGTTAGGCTATTCACTTACAATTGTGTTATTACCGCAACATCTCTTTTGAAGCTGACCGCCAATCTCTTCAATCTGACCTTGACTCCTTAACTTCGTGGTGCACAATGTGGCTTATGACACTAAATCTTTCAAAAACTAAGTTGATGTCTTTCACTAAAAGAGCTTCTACCATTTCAACGTCTTACTTGCTAAATAATACTTCAGTGGAACTTACGACCACGTGCAAATATCCTGGAGTTAACGTTCAGTCTGACCTGTGCTGGCATTACTATATTAATGTCACTCTTGCTTCAGCAAACTGCTCACTTGGGTTTCTTAAACGTAACTTGAGAAACACCCCATTGCACTTACGTAAACTGGCTTATATCACTTTAATCCGTCCTGAAATAGAATATGCCTCAGCCATTTGGGATCCCAATCAAGACTACATTATTAAGGGGAGACGCTCCTCAGAAACCTTTCTTTTTAAATATTATTGCTAGGCAAATGAAAATTCTACCACTTATATAGCTTGATATCCTCATTACAAATCTGTTTTTAGTTTTAGGATAGCTCAATGCTTTCATGTCCTAAGTGCCATGCATAAGTGAGAAACAGTGCATGTTTGTGCAGCTACTGGACCTAGCAGTTGGCATGATATAGCAGTGCAAGATGGCGTTTCTTGTCCCCTACACTCCAGTGAGTGCTAATAACTAAGATAATGCAATTCCCTTGACAGGCAACATTTTGAGAGAATTTCATATCTGATGCTTCGTATCGAATTTCATATCGAAGCCTTGCAGAACCGTGCTGTGTGTTTTATTTTTTCGGATTACTCACTTCAGACCAGCGTCACTTCAGTGAAGAATAATGCTGAACTGCATGTGTTATCATGTCGCCATAAAATCGCTCGCTTATCACTTCTTCATAAGCTCTACCATCACACATCACTTCGCGAGGACTTCTTTAGGCCACCCCCTGCCATCTTGCCCGCTGTGATCACCCTTTTAAAAACAAATGCTTCACGTGTCGCACACTAACTTATGCCAGATCGTTCATACCACGCACCACAAACGAGTGGAATAACTTGCCATCACACATTGCAACTGTCACTGACATAAATGAATTACAGAAACTTCTAATCATTAATGAAAGTGCGTAAACCTTTCTTGTGTCATGTCCCCCCCCCCCCATATTTTTTTTACACTACAAATAGTGCTAAAAAATTTTCTTGTCTTCTGTGTAACATGCATATTTTTATTAAGTATTGTTCTTATTTTATTGCAGTGTTTTGCCTTTTCCTTTTAAGTTTGTTATACATTAATGGCCTGAGTGCTTTCTATGAACCAGATTACCCTCCATTTGTGTGCTTGTGATTTGTATTCTCTTTTTGTACACTTGTGATTATTATTAGTACTACGACAATCTTATTGGCCTGACATTTTTTTTTTTTTTTTTGTGATCATAGTTTATCAGTTCCAGTATTTTTCTCAACTTTTTCTCAACTCATTTGTTGCACGCATATGTATTTGCATCTGTATGCATCTGTATGCATTACTGCACCCCCCCCCCCCATGTAATACCCTCCTGCGAGAGGGCCTTTAGGGGTATTCTGAATAAATAAAAAAATAAAAAATTCCCTGACTTCTCTCTGAGTTTTTCCAGACTACTCAAAATCCCTGAGAATTCCCAGTTGTCTCAGTTTTCCCGGTTGGTAGACACCCTGGATCCTCACATGTAAATTTGCAGCAATCTACTAACTGAATCACAACAGCAGCTACCCTCTTGTTCCCTCTTGTGGACATATGCCAGCCCTGAAGGTGGCTGACAGCAGTACTGCTGACAGCGTTACTTACGTGAAGACACCAAATAAACAATGCAACAGATGATTAGCATGTAAGCTTTGTGGTAGTAGACCAATAGTAATACGCCCAAATAAAAGGCAAACGTGTCACAACGTTAAACCAAAGAATATTGCAGATCATTAAGCACTTCAAGGCACTGGTAAAAATGGATGGATGGATGGATGAATGGAATAACTTTACTGAAAGGTCCTGCGAGCTACAGGGCGCAAGGCCCCATAAAGCGGGCTACTCCCACATTGGGACCGGGAGTTGCAACTCCCTGGCCGCATTGTGGGCTCACTGGACGGCCCAGAGCTGCTCCGCCAGGTCCGTGCTACGTAATGCTTCTTGTAGCCTGGCGGAGTCTTGAGTCTTGTTTGCGTGGGTCCGACCACACGGCCAGAGCAAGTGATATAGGTCTAGCGTGCTATGGCAATTTTCGCAATATGATGTTGTGTATAGGTCAGTGCAGTCTGTGAAAAGAAGGGAAGAAAATGACATAAAAATGCATGCACAAAAACAAAGGGCATTGCTGAAGATATGATGGTGCAAAATGCCTGTATTATACATAGCACCGACCAATTTTTCAGATCCCGCGGAGAGCAAAATATAGTCCAAAAAATCGAACAGGCCAAAAAAACTTGATCAGTCAAAAACATTTATCAGGTTTAGAGGGGACTTAAAAAAACCTCTAATAATGCCCTACTTCAAACTACACTTGGAAACGATCAGGCTTGCTTGGATTTGCTCAACAGTGACAGTGTCTCTACGTACAGTCGACAAGAGCACCACCGCGTTGGTGATCTCTGCCAATGGAGTTCGCCATGGAGGTTGAAGATACGAGCCATGTTTCTTCACACCACTTGGCTGCACAAAGGCGCAGGCGGTGGTGTCGCTCACACAAATGCAAAGCCACACAAACGCACACAAAGATGCAGCGTCTCCAAGACACACTTGCTCAGTGGACACACCGTGTGCAAAAGCAACCAAAACCTTAGGGGTGGGGGGGTGGGGGGAATGAAAACATCCTGCATTAAGCGATAATGCTGATAGCACTGACCAAAAGAAGAAAAAAGGAAAAGTGCCATCCCCTGGAGCATTTTGTCAGCCAAGGAAGAGCAAAAAGGATGGCATGTGCTTCCAATCTTGGGCGCTATAGACCGAGCCACTGTAAGCCAAGCCAGCAGAAAATCCAATATGGCAGCCTCCAAGATCGGGTAGCGTGGCTCGGAACGAGTGATTTAGTCTGGAAAATCGAACTTTGCGGCCAAAATTTGTCACAGGTAAAGGTAGTGAAAATGCATTAGCTCTATGGGAACGCTGACGGTGCATTTATGAAGTCCAGAATATCCACCAAGTACAAACTTGTGGAGTTCGAAAACTCCATCAGCTGCTGTAAGTTACTATGCTGGAATGTTAATCTCAATTCTATGGTAGCATTAAATTTGTTCTTACAAAGTCGCCTCTGAGTTTGCATCTACAGTGGAATCTCATTGATATAACCTTCATGGGAACCGGAAAAGATAATATATCATCCGAAAATCGTATTAGCCAAAACAAGCGCCAAAATGTATGAATATAGGCGTATTCGGTGACAAACTGAATAGTGGAGATTCGTGTGGTGTCGAGTGATATTGCTCTGCATAACACGTTATGCAGAGCTGCAGCAGCATCACTCTACACCATGCGAACCGCAGCCAATGCACTTTTATTCAGCATCAGTGAAATAGCTTGTCAGTTTACACTGAACTTCCTTTAATGTCTGCAAAAAGTTCTTCTGCAACTAAAAAAAAGAGAAGTTGCACCATTTCCTCGTTCAACTGAGCAGCAGAACACCGACAGTCACTGTTCATCACCAGCAGTGTGCCGCATGCTTTTTTCCTCCAGTGTGGCAGAGGCTTAACCTGTTGTTTGTGGGTTGTTGGAATGTTATATAAGCTGGTACACAGGAACATAAATTTATTAGCTTTAGAAAAACCAGTAAAAGCCCACCACTGCAGTTGTATTATCCAATTTCAGGTTAAAACATGATCGCAATAATCGTATGATAAAATATTGCTCCTATGGGATAGGGATGTTGGCTAGAAAAAGAAGAAAAACGAATTATCTGAAAACGTATTAAGCAGAATCGTATCAACAAAATTCCACTGTACCTGTCTAACATGGGATACCAGTTACTTCCTCACATCAAATTTCTGAGGAAAAAGAGGAAAAAGTTTATTCAGACAGTGGACTTCAGCGGACAATAGCCCCCTTCACACTGGAAGTGCTTCACCGGCTAAGACCCTGAAAAAGCAGCCTCCAGCACAAGTCTCCTGGTCCTCTCTGTTCTAGCTCCACTGTTATGTGAGCTCATCAGTTGAGTGTAATTCTAAACAGACTAGTTTTGAGGCAATTTTGATAAAGTAGTAGGGTAGCACTCACCTCTTTGACAAACTTAGTGATGGCAGTTCCTATGGGGTGCTCACTGTTGGCCTCGGCTGTTCCAGCCAGGAGCAGTAGCTTGGTGAAAGAACAGACTCGAGTTCCAACCAGCAGCGTCATGCGCGTCAGCACTGGCATGCCGTTTGTGAGAGTGCCTGTCTTGTCGAACACTACGCAACCAACCTGTAAATTGTATTGTATTGTATTGGGTTTTATGGCGCATAAGCAACTCAGGCTATCATGCGCCAAACACATGGTATAATTTATTTAAAAAATTGGGTATCCTCAGCGAAAGTCCTTGTCCGGACAAGGACTCTGAGGAGCCCAACAAATCAAATGGAGACCTCAGCCTTCTTCTCAAGACTGAGAAAATGGGTGAGGTGCATCATAAGATGCGTGAAAAAGCTGGGTAAGAATTTTTATAATTAGTAGTTCTGTGAGATATTTCATTTAGGATCACTGCGTCTTTCAAAAAACTAAAAATAGATGAAGTTCCTACAAGTGGTTTATCTCCTAAAAGTAGACTGGGATGGAAGGGAATGCGTTCATTGTAAAATACAGTAAAATATTTTTTCCTTAGCCGTTCGAGTTGTGTGCACGAGAATAAAATGTGATTTACAGTGAGTTCATCTCCACATTTTTCACATAAGGGTTTGTCTTGTTTTGTCAGTAGAAAGTTATGTGTTAGGTGTGTGTGTTTGATGCACAGGCAGCATAAAATTACTTCTATAAAACGTTCCTGATGCCTGCATGATCTCCATTCTCCCAAAATAGGTTTTACTAAATGTAGTTTGTTACCAACCTGTAAATATTTTTGCACTATAAAACTTCACCCAAATGAAAAAGAAATAAACGTCAAGTACAATCAGATAAATGCCAAACGTGGATAGTATATGATGAAATACAAGCACAAGCTTGCTAGAATTGTGTATACAGTAAATGTTAGATTTGGCACAAATTCACAAAGTCAGCAATAGCTGAAATGGTTCAACATACTGAAACAGCAGCATGAGAAATATATGCCAAAGAAAAATTAAACAGATGCCACGATAGCTCAGATAGCAGCTGAGTTTTATCGCTCAAGAACCAACAATGCATAAACAGTTCTATTTGTTACTCCTATGGGTGAGACCAGATTTCTTCAGAGCAAGTGTCTCACACATGCCAGCTTGTTCCATTTTGTTCCTAAAGTCATCCCTTTCTTTTTGCCTTTTATAACTTAAGTCATCTAAAGAGACCCCCCACCATGCACAGTAACACTAAATCAGTTTCAAGAAGAAGTTTGTGACTCTATTGAGAGTTCATCTACAATTTTTCATCAAAAAGATATTGAATGCTCGCCGGCAAAATGAATGCGAAAGAAATTACACATCTTCAATTTCGCAACCAATAGTATTACTTATCATATTATGTCATAAGTGCCACTGTAATGCATTTGCATAGTCTGCACAGAGACATTTTCATGTATTTGTCTGCAAATTCTGTCAACACAAAGTCCATAAAAGTTACCACGTTATGACATATTATTTCACAATTCTGATGGAATATAATCCTTTGAGCAGGCACTACCAAAGTCTGTGACACCACAGGGAGTCGACATGGGAAGCTAAACTTGGCAGTGCCATCTGTCTTGCATTTTTTTACCATTTCTGGCATCACACCATGACTCTGCTGAGGATAAGATTGATGTCTTTGCAATACTTTATCTACAACCTATCAATCTAACATAACTTAATGTCTCTTTCTGGCGTACCCTAAAGTACAGTCAACGGCTGATTTTCCGGACGCCCCACTTCTTGGACACCCCAGATAAATCGGATGCCTTTGTGGCAACGCCACATATCCCACAGAGTCAATGTATAAGATTTTCTGAAATTTCGAACACAAAAGCCCTTCACTGTCCAATTTTCTGGACTTGTTGCCGTGTCATTTTTATTATTTCACCCCCTCAAAACAGCGCTCTCGCACGCAGATCTGCTGGTAACCGTAGCCACCATCACGGCAATGGTATGCCTAGCTGCTTCAACATTCGCTACAAAGCTTCGTGCTGTTCAGTGCCATGTTTTTCTTTGCTGTCAGCAATGGTGCTGACTGTGCCTTTGTAATTGTTGCTAATGCTTCCGAAGCTTGGAAGGAACGACGCACTACATAATGTTGGTTCCCAAGTCAGCTTTGCCTAAGTATACACGGTAAAGCATGTGTAAAGTATGACGGAGAAGTATACTAAGAATGGAAAGGGGCAATTGTCACGAGACATGGTTATACTGCAAGCCTTAATCACAGACGCGTGCATCCGTAGTGTCCTATCAAACAGCGTGTCCACCAACTTGACATTTCTAAATTCCCTGTGTTTCCCAGGTTTTCCTTGAGTGCCTTTGCAAAATTTCCGGAGTGGCACAGAAGTTTATTTTATGGCAAGTCGGGCTGAAACCATGTCACCTGATGCTCTCACTTTCCAGTAAGCATGTTAAAAAATAAAAAATGGCTTAATCCAGTTTGAATAGTAAGGAGTAGTGTTTCTTTCATTCAAAAAGAAAACAGAAAGGAGGGTTAGTAAAATGCACAGCTAATAAAATACCTTTGGAAAAAGATAGCAAAGCCCATTGTAAATCACGTCAAACATTTTCAAATACGAATAAAAAGAGATGCATACAGAAGCAAACATTTTCGAATATGAGCTATTTCTATCAACTGATAGCAAGCTCATTGGTATGAGGCCTGAACTTTGTCACAAGTGAGAATCTCTCTCAGCAGCTAGATAGTCAACCTCAACTGTCCTGACATACTGTCAGCCTGTGCACAATGCCTCAGTGTTGCATTTCATTGATTTAAAGAGTTTATTTTGTTTGGGATGAGGGACACCTGCATATCGGCATCAGCCAACACTTAGTTTTTTTGAGCTCAAGCTCCTTCAATGAAGCAGCGGCACACTTCATTTCCTGTTCATTCCTCAATGTGTCGGTCCTCTCTATTCTCGCCCTCCTTCCACCACAAGTTCACCACACAGACCATATGAAGTATCCTCTTGGACAGTTGTACAGTCAGCGCCCGATTTTTTGGACTCCCTAGGGGCTGCGAAAATGTCTGAAAAATCGGACAATAAGAAAAAACTCAGTGCCCTTCCACTCTGTGAAGAAGGATGATCAACGAAGCTGTATATGTGGGCCCCTTAACGGCGAACTGCACCTCCGCCGCGGGTCCGCCCGGCATTGCACTATCTTCGGGATCGGCCCAAATATGGAAAATGCTTAATGCCTGCTTCACCACTACCGCGGGTCGGCCCGGCATTGCACTATCTTCGGGATCGGCCCACGTATGGGGAGTGCTTAATGCCTGCTTCACCTCCGCCGCGGGTCGGCCCGGCATTGCACTATCTTCGGGATCGGCCCAAATATGGGAAATGCTTGACGCCTGCTTCACCACTACCGCGGGTCGGCCCGGCATTCCACTAACTTCGGGATCGGTCCACGTGTGGGGAGTGCTTAACACCTGCTTCACCTCAGCCGCGGGTCGAACCGGCATTGCACTATCTTCGGGATCGGCCCACGTATAGGGAGTGCTTAACGCCTGCTTCACCACTACCGCGGGTCGGCCCGGCATTGCACTATCTTCGGGATCGGTCCACGTGTGAGGAGTGCTTAACGCCTGCTTCACCTCAGCCGCGGGTCGGCCCGGCATTGTGCTTTCTTCGGGATCGGCCCACGTACAGGAAGTGCTTAACGCCTGCTTCACCTCTGCCGCCAGTCGGCCTGGCATTGCACTATCTCCACGATCGGCCCACGTATGGGAAGTTTTTTGCTTGCCCCGCCAACGACACGAAAATTTCCTTGGACGGTAGAGGTATACAGCTTCACTATAAAAACGAATGCATGCCTTTTACTGCCCCCTGTTACGTTTCGCCTACGACGCGCGGTTTAGCCGGCGCGGCTGCAACAAAGCGGAAGACATTTTGGCCCGTTCGGCGTCGCCGCTACGCCTCCCCGCCAAGCGCGTCCAGGCATGTTCCGATGCCACGTGTCTTCATGTGCGTGTGTGAGTGTATGTGCATATTGGTGCCCACGCTTGTCGAAGCGCGGCAGCCGGGGAGAGGAGCTCCCAACAACTGTGAAGCGAGGGGGTCTGACAGGCGGCGACACGACAGTGTGAGCCACCTTCTCCTCCCCATTGTGCCCGACCGGCGGCGACACGACAGTGTGAGCCACCTTCTCCTCCCCATTGTGCCCGACCGGCGGCGACACGACAGTATGCGTCACCTTATCCCATTGTGCCCGAGCGGCACAGTCACGTGCTCGTCTATAGAGGGGTTCCTTCTTGCCCTCAACTGCGAGAGTATAAAAGCAGCTGCCCCCGGACGCCAAAGGAGGGCTCCGATTTCTTCTGCTGAGTAAAGTGCACTCCCGTCTCTCTACTTCGGTCAACCTGACCGCCAACTCTTTGCGATGTTAGAATAAACAAGTTGTTTTGTTGTTACCAGTCGACTCATGCTTTGCCGGGACCTTCGGATGCTTCCAGTTGTACCCCAGGCCGCCAGGCCAACGCTACCCTTGGGGCTTGCGACCCAGGTGCAACAACGGGCGTCAGCGCCGAGTTCCCAACAAATCGTACCAGCGGGTGCGATTACAACAACTGTCTGCCAGCGGTGAGATCGCGACAACGGAGGCCAGCAGCGAAGAGATGCAGTTGACTGTATGCTGAGCAGCTCAACGACGATCCGGGAGCAGTGCAACGAGCCCTGTGTGATGACTGGTTGCCTGCAGCGGAACGACTGCGCTGAACTCTTGGCTGCGAGGTTTGGTGAGTGCGGGACTTTCTTCTTCTGAGTTTTGCCAGGCTTTTGTTAGTGTCAGAAACAGAGCTGGTAATTGTGGTTGTCGTTGCTGCCGGGTTAGTTTGCGGCAAGACAATAATAGGCAGTAGAGAAAGCAGCATTCAGAGCAGCCATGGATTTGAAGTCGTTGCGCAAACCGAAATTGCTGGTGCTTGCAAGAGAGTTGGGTCTGGATGTCTCGGACAAACTCAGAAAACCAGAACTGCTAAAGGCTATTCTTGAGTTAGAGGCTGAGGATGACGAGTTGTCGGAATGCCTTGAGACTATTGAGGAGAGGTCAAAAAGACAGGAGCGCGAACTTAGAGAGCAAAAAGAGAGACAGGAGCGCGAACTTAAAGAACAGAAAGAAAAAGAAGAGCGCGAACACGCTTTGGAAATGAAGCGTCTCGAGGTAGAGATGGAACGCGCTCGTAATGGAAGTCAGGCACACGGTGCAGGAGAACGCGTATTGTTCAAAATGACTGACCTGATGCGGCCGTTTAAGCTTGGAGAGGACATTGGTTTGTTCCTGGTTAACTTTGAGCGAACGTGCGAGAAGCAGGGGTTCTCTCGGGAAACGTGGCCACAGCGCTTGCTCACTTTGTTACCCGGCGAGGCGGCCGACGTAGTCGCTCGCTTGGATAGAGAGGAGGCAGAGGATTTCGACAAAGTGAAATCGAGTCTGCTAAAAAAGTACAGGCTGTCAGCGGAGGCATTCCGTCGGAAGTTTCGGGAAAATTAGAAAGGCAGAAGTGAGTCATACACAGAGTTTGCGTACAGGCTAATGTCAAACATGCAGGAGTGGCTCAAAGAAGAGAAAGCGTTTGGTGACCACGATAAAGTTCTGCAGTGCTTCGGGCTGGAACAGTTTTATAGTCGGTTACCTGAGAACGTGCGGTACTGGGTCTTGGATAGGCCAGACGTTTGTACGGTGGCTAAAGCCGCTGAGCTAGCCGAGGAGTTTGTGACGCGTCGGGCTCGCGGAGCTAAGGACGATCAAAAGGGTGAATTTGGCTCGAAGTTTGAGAGGCCAAAGTTCACACCCATGAGAGAAAGGGGCGACACACGTAGTGCGGATGAAAGGAGACGGCGGCAAAACGAACGAAAGGAGACGGCGGCAACCGAAGCCGAACGCAGAAAACGGTTCGAGATGAGGCAAGCGCGCGTTTGTTATACGTGCCAGAAGCCGGGTCACTTTTCGGTGCAGTGTCCAGAAATAAAAACAAAAGTTGTGTTTTTGTCAATATGCAGCACTGACGAGAACATGAAGCTTCTCGAGCCTTACATGCGAGACCTCCTCGTGAACGGGAAAGAGTGCCGAGTGCTTCGCGATTCCGCAGCTACAATGGATGTAGTTCACCCGTCTTACGTAGAACCCCATATGTTCACGGGCGAGTGCGCATGGATCAAGCAAGCCGTGGAAGCTCATAGCGTGTGTCTGCCGGTAGCAAAAGTGCTTATTGAAGGACCTTTCGGAGCGCTTGAGACGGAGGCGGCAGTGTCATCTATGCTGCCCCCCCAGTACCCGTACCTATTTTCGAACAGGTCCGATCTCCTCCTGCGCGAGAAGGGGCTTTTGTTTGGCGAGGCTAGCGTTCAGGCCTTAACCAGATCGAAGGTTCGGGAGCTCGCTGCAAAAGCGGTAGTTGCGGGGCCGACGTTATCGAACAATGAAAAAGGGTCAGAGGCGCAGCAAGCTGATCTTCAGAGCACGCCCGAACTGAATAAAATTGAGTCTGTAGCGTTGAAGGCGCCAGATACTGGAGAGGAAATGCCCGACACGGGAAAGTTAGAAGAGCTATCTACAGATTTGCTCATCGCGCCTACGTCAGACGGACTTGATAGGTTGCTAAAAGTCAGCCGGTCGGCTTTGATAGCCGAGCAAAAGAAGGATGGCAGCCTAGAAAACATACGCTGCAATGTCAAGGAAGGTATCGCCAAGAAAAATGCTCGCTTTGTGGAAAGAGGTGGAGTCCTGTACCGGAAGTATCTAGACCGCAGAGGAGTGGAGTTCGATCAGCTGATCGTGCCTCAATGCTATCGTGAGGATCTGTTGCGCTTGTCGCACGGGGGTTCGTGGTCCGGACACCTAGGAGTTAAGAAAACTAAGGACCGTCTCTTGCAAGAGTACTATTGGCCAGGGTGTTTTCGGGACGC
Source organism: Dermacentor variabilis (assembly GCF_050947875.1). Classification (NCBI taxonomy): domain Eukaryota; kingdom Metazoa; phylum Arthropoda; class Arachnida; order Ixodida; family Ixodidae; genus Dermacentor; species Dermacentor variabilis. Next base: position 18,622,115 of record NC_134571.1, read on the forward strand.
AGACCATTTCGTAAGGTCATGTGACACCTGTCAGCGGGTGGGCAAACCAGGGGACAAATCGAGGGCGCCGTTGAGATTGGTACCTATCATTACGGAGCCTTTTAGACGGCTCGTTATTGATACAGTGGGACCTCTGCCGGTAACAGCCACGGGGTACAGACACATTTTGACTGTGATCTGCCCTGCGACAAAGTTCCCTGAAGCAGTGCCGCTTAAAGAACTCAGCTCAGTTGAGATAGTCAATGCACTACTGTCCATATTTGCGCGAGTTGGTTTTCCTGCGGAAATCCAATCAGATCAGGGCACAGTGTTTACTAGCGCTTTGACGACAACTTTTCTCGAAAGGTGTGGGGTAAAGCTGCTACACAGCTCAGTGTACCACCCACAGTCGAATTCCGTTGAGAAGCTCCACTCCGTCATGAAGCGCGTGTTGAGAGCATTGTGTTTTGAACATCAAACTGACTGGGAGCTGTGTCTGCCTGGGGTGATGTTTGCATTACGGACCGCGCCGCATGCAGCTACGGGGTTTTCGCCAGCTGAGCTGGTGTACGGTCGCTCGCTTCGGTCTCCGCTTCGCATGCTTCGAGAATCGTGGGAAGGCAGGGGCGACGACACAGTCGTGGTGGAGTACGTGCTTAAGCTCCTCGAACGCTTAAGAAGGGCACAGGAGTTGTCAGGTGAAGCAATGGCAAAGGCCCAGCAGAGGGCCAAGGTTTATTATGATCGGACCGCCAGGGCCCGTCGTTTTGAGGTGGGCGATGAGGTCATGATATTGCGCACATCGCTAAACAACAAACTAGACGTGCAGTGGGAGGGCCCAGCACGAATTGTTCAGAAACTGTCGCACGTTAACTACGTGGTGAGTCTGCCAGGAAAGCGGAAAGCACAGCAAGTTTACCACTGTAATCTGCTCAAACCTTATAAACAAAGGGAAGCAGTGGTGTGCATGATGGTAAACGTTCCTGAAGAGCTTCCGGTCGAGCTTCCGGGACTAGGCTCAGTGACGAACAGGGAAGACACCGGTCAAGTCATTAGTTACTTAATCAGTAAAGCACCGCTGTCGCCTGAGCAGAAAACCGAACTACACCAGCTTTTACAAGAGTTTCAAGGTCTGTTCTCTGAGAGGCCTGGTAGGACTTCTGTCCTTACTCATGACATAGAACTTACCTCCCCAGAGCCAGTACGATCCAAGGCGTACCGGGTGTCACCCCGCCACAACGATATTATGGAGGCTGAGGTAAAGAAAATGCTACAGCTCGGTGTTATTGAGGCAGGTGAGAGTGATTATACCTCCCCTTTGATTTTAGTTGAGGTACCAGGCAAGGAACCTCGTCCTTGCGTCGACTACCGCAGGCTTAATTCCATCACTAAGGATCAAATTTATCCAATCCCTAACATCGAGGAGCGCCTTGAGAAAGTTAGTAGCGCTCAGTTTATTTCCACCCTAGATCTTGTCAGGGGTTATTGGCAGGTTCCACTTACAGAAGAGGCTAGTAGGTATGCGGCGTTCATTTCACCAATGGGAACATTCCGTCCTAAAGTGTTGAGTTTTGGTTTGAAGAACGCGCCATACTGTTTTTCAAGCCTCATGGATAAAGTGTTGCGAGGACAGCAAGAATTCGCTTTACCGTATCTAGACGACGTAGCGATATTCTCCGCATCCTGGTCTGAGCATGTGGCACACTTGCGGGCAGTGCTAACCCGCCTGCGCGAAGCGGGCTTGACAGTCAAGGCTCCTAAGTGCCAGTTAGCACAGGCCGAGGTTGTCTACCTCGGTCACGTGATTGGTCAGGGTCGTCGCCGCCCCTCTGAAATAAAGGTGGCCGCTGTGCGAGACTTCCCGCAACCGCGCACGAAGACCGATATTCGGTCGTTCTTAGGTGTCGCCGGCTACTATCAGAGGTACATCCCCAGGTACTCTGATATCGCGGCTCCCCTGACGGATGCTCTAAGAAAGACAGAGCCTCAAACAGTCGTCTGGGACGAGACAAAGGAAAGAGCTTTTAGCGCCCTAAAGAGTGCCCTAAAAAGCCAGCCTGTGCTACGATCGCCAGACTATACAAAAGGGTTCGTTGTTCAGTGCGATGCTAGTGAGCGAGGCATGGGCGTTGTACTGTGCCAACGGGAAAATGGAGAAGTAGAACACCCCGTCCTGTATGCTAGTCGTAAGCTGACCAGTCGTGAGCAGGCGTATAGCGCCACCGAGAAAGAGTGTGCATGTCTCGTGTGGGCCGTTCAGAAATTGTCATGCTATCTAGCCGGCTCGAGGTTTATCATTGAGACGGATCACTGCCCTCTCCAATGGCTGCAGACCATCTCTCCCAAAAATGGCCGCCTCCTGCGATGGAGCCTCGCTTTGCAACAATATTCCTTTGAGGTGCGTTACAAAAAGGGGAGTCTCAACGGTAACGCCGATGGCTTAAGTCGAAGCCCCTAACGTAGGAATCAGCCTCAAAATTGTTTGTTACTGATGTTTTTCTTCCTGAGGCAGGATTTTTAACATATTGCTTTTGTTTAGTGTTTCAAAGTGATGACATGCTTTCTAGTGCAATTTTCCAATTTGTGGACGCGTTCTAAGTGCTGCTAGACTACTGTAAGGAACTAGGCAGTGGTATAGAAGGGGAAAGAGCCTGGCAGGGCTTAGTGAGGGTTGTGCCGTGCTTGCTGACTGAGCGGTTGAGTTTCAGCGTAGTTCTAACGCTTGCCGGGAACGAGAACAAAAATGTGAACTCTCCCGAAGTCACTTTGCAGTGTCCTGTGCGAACCTGAACGAGAGAACGAGGCCTTCTCTGTGCGCTGCGCTCAAGAAACGTCGAGGGACGCCCGACTTCGGTTATGAGCATCATCGAGCGACATCCCTCCGGACAGCGGATGCAGTCCCCTGTCCATCGGGATCTCCTTCCCCCGGCGGGGCGGTCTGTTAAGTTTCGCCTACGACGCGCGGTTTAGCCGGCGCGGCTGCAACAAAGCGGCAGACATTTTGGCCCGTTCGGCGTCGCCGCTACGCCTCCCCGCCAAGCGCGTCCAGGCATGTTCCGATGCCACGTGTCTTCATGTGCGTGTGTGAGTGTATGTGCATATTGGTGCCCACGCTTGTCGAAGCGCGGCAGCCGGGGAGAGGAGCTCCCAACAACTGTGAAGCGAGGGGGTCTGACAGGCGGCGACACGACAGTGTGAGCCACCTTCTCCTCCCCATTGTGCCCGACCGGCGGCGACACGACAGTATGCGTCACCTTATCCCATTGTGCCCGAGCGGCACAGTCACGTGCTAGTCTATAGAGGGGTTCCTTCTTGCCCTCAACTGCGAGAGTATAAAAGCAGCTGCCCCCGGACGCCAAAGGAGGGCTCCGATTTCTTCTGTTGAGTAAAGTGCACTCCCGTCTCTCTACTTCGGTCAACCTGCCCGCCAACTCTTTGCGATGTTAGAATAAACAAGTTGTTTTGTTGTTACCAGTCAACTCATGCTTTGCCGGGACCTTCGGATGCTTCCAGTTGTACCCCAGGCCGCCAGGCCAACGCTACCCTTGGGGCTTGCGACCCAGGTGCAACAACGGGCGTCAGCGCCGAGTTCCCAACAACTCGTGCCAGCGGCGCGATTACAACACCCCACGGGGCTCAAATCGCCAGAGGCCCGTCCGAAAAAAGCTGTGAAGGCCTGCGAGTACACTTTTTAGGCATATCGATGCTCGTAGTCTGACAGAAGACGGCGTGTGCATGCGTGTATAATTAAGAAATACATACAGTGTCCAGTGACAAATGCCCCTTCCCACGCTTGTTAAGCTTCACCGCGTCACATTTCTGTACTGAGGCAAAGCTGACTTTCGGAAACCGGCATTATGCAATGCGTTGTACTTTCCGTGCTTCGAAGCCAATCGCGAGGATTACAAATGCGGAGTCGGTGCCACTGATGACAGCGGCGAATTCTTTCAATAAAAACCATAGCATCGCACCGCAAGAAGCTTAATAGCGAACGTCGAAGCAGCTAGGCCTGGCGTTGCCGTGGTGGTGGCTTTGGCTGCCAGCACTGCGTGCGAGAGCGCCGGTTCGGGGCGGCGAGATAATCAAAATGGCGGTGGTAATGGCTTTGATTAATGTCGTTTCGGACCCACGGTCACGGCAAAAAGCCTGGAAAATCGTACGGTGAAGAATTCTTGAGTCCCAAATTTCAGACGTTTATATAAATTGACTATAGGGCACGTGGCGGTGCTGCGAAGCCATCCGAATTATCGGGCATGTCCCAAAAATCGAGCATCCAGAAAATCTGTCATTGGCACTGGCACTCCTCCAGCAGACGGCACGGCATCAAAGACGATTTGTTACGAACCCTCTCTGTTACTCGAAGCCAGCATTAGCACGACTTTCGTTCCCTTTCAATAAAGTTCAGTTCAGTTACAGTTCCCTGACAGAAGCACAAGTTCTCTGAAATTTCCTTGAATATTTCCAGCCTATTCAAAATTCCTGAGAATTCCCGGTTATCCCGGTTTTTTCCTGTTTGTAGACACCCTGGCTCAAAGTAAGAGCACCGATATGCCTAATATGTGTACTTGACAGGCCTTCAGAGCTATTTCAGATGTGCTTGGGGCGATTAGAGCCCTTAGGGTGTGGGGTCCTCTCACACCCGTACTCTTGGGACAAAGGAACGACAGTACAGTAGTGCAAACAATCACAAGGGCATTTATTGCACCTTTCATAGATCAGTGCCTGCTAGCCGAGTTGCTATCCACAAAACATGCCGATGGGCTCGCGACAAATCTAGAAGTCTGACTCACCGCGACCGGAAGCGAGCGAATATGTTCGCCCCATGCTGGATCCCAACGCCTGGTCGTTCGCGCGTACAGTCACGCGAATCGTGGCGCGTTCGAAGGCGGCCACGCGAGGCGGTCTCGCAGAAGCATGGGTCGGCGCGCACGCGGGAGACGTCCCCGCCGCGCGCCGACCGGGCAAGAGGGTCGCTGCACGTGCGGCACGACCGTCCCGCTTCCTGTCTCGAACCCAACAACGACAGAGCGCCTTGTCTCCCGGCGCCCGAGTAACCCCGCAGCGGCGCGACGCTCGCGCCATCTCTCGCACCGCGCTTGTACCACCCGACCGCCGCGGGCGCCAGGCCACGCGGCGGGCGAAGCCGCCCTGCAGGAGACGAGCCATGCGGGAAAACTAGATCTCAGGGGAGGCGTGAGAGTCACGCATCCCCACATCCCCCCAACCTTAAATCACTACATATTCCGGCGAGACATGTGACACGGTCTAACATCAAACTGTGCTTCGCAAGCAAGGTAGAACATTAAACAGTGGTCGCGCCGAAGAAATGTCCGCACGCTGTCCATAACATGCGAGCCGACATTGTCCTTGGGTGCACCGCTGGCGTCCGCCGGTCACAGCGGCAGCTTTGCAGACTCGACGGCACGATGCCAGGCCAGGACTCCGGAGACGACGACGCAGTAGTCTGTACGAACAAGCGTCGCTCGCGCCGACGCGCCCTGCTGGGAAGAGCCGCCGTAGCTGTCGGTGACCGCCGGCTCTTTTGTCCGCCACCGAGGGTTGTGAGCTGGATGCAGGAGGCCGCCGAAGTCGCCGCGCCGAACTGGCCACAGCATCACCATCGCCTGGGGTGGCTCGATCGTAGTCCGGGGCAGCAGCAGACGATGTGCAGGTGACGGCAAACCAGGGGTGACTCCAATCACGCTGCGTAAACTCAACACACTCGGCAAACACTAAAGTAGTGCAAGGGAGAGGAATTATGCATGCGCATCGCCCACGTGGTACGATGTTCAACTCGGCTAGCAAAAGATCGGGCAGCTACTCAGATGCTAAGTTCACGTGAACGAAGCTCGCTTTCTTGAGTCGAACGAGTAATTTCAGTTCGTGCGAGGCTAAATAGAATGAGGGAAGCGAATTGCAACACCTCAACGCCACGGTCCACCAGGTTGTGTCCCTCCACGTGCGACAGGCAGCTTCGTAAAGCCTTAGGCCTAAAGCGTCGCTACCCTGACAACAACCGGCATCCAAAAACAACACCCAAAATGGGCGCAAAACAGGCAGCCGCGAGGAGACGTTAGCTCTGTGAGGTGGTCCTACTCCGCTCGGTGCACAAAGCATCCGAGTTGACGGCGCCCACCGTCCCAGACGGTGTCGGAGCGCCCGGTGCCAGGCCGCAATACCAGTCAGCCCGTAGTGGCACCCGTGGCCCGCGGCCACCCGGCTCCCAGAGCCGCGACTTCATCCGAGTCAAAGAGATAGAAGAAGCTATTTACATAAGAAATTCGGATCACCCACGAGGCTTCCGTACTCACTCGCTTCAGGCTTGCCACTGCTCTGCGGGCGCTCAGCCTCGCTCTGCCAGGATGCAGACCACGTGGCTCTCGTACTGACGAATTTCATTAAAAAAAAAACACTTGCGGAAAGGCTTAGCATGTTGACATGTTCAAACACACTACAGCCACCATCACCTCGCTCAAGAAAGCACGCCGCCGACGCTAGCGATCAAAATTCACGCTAGGCCTACGCTTCGGTTCAAACAAAGGTCTCGAACGAAGCAGAACTGTTAAAACTATCGTCCGATGCCCCAAGAGGTCCACGTTGGGCAGCCAGATGTGGGGTCCTCTCACACCCGTACTCTTGGGACAAAGGAACGACAGTACAGTAGTGCAAACAATCACAAGGGCATTTATTGCACCTTTCATAGATCAGTGCCTGCTAGCCGAGTTGCTATCCACAAAACATGCCGATGGGCGCGCGACAAATCTAGAAGTCTGACTCACCGCGACCGGAAGCGAGCGAATATGTTCGCCCCATGCTGGATCCCAACGCCTGGTCGTTCGCGCGTACAGTCACGCGAATCGTGGCGCGTTCGAAGGCGGCCACGCGAGGCGGTCTCGCAGAAGCATGGGTCGGCGCGCACGCGGGAGACGTCCCCGCCGCGCGCCGACCGGGCAAGAGGGTCGCTGCACGTGCGGCACGACCGTCCCGCTTCCTGTCTCGAACCCAACAACGACAGAGCGCCTTGTCTCCCGGCGCCCGAGTAACCCCGCAGCGGCGCGACGCTCGCGCCATCTCTCGCACCGCGCTTGTACCACCCGACCGCCGCGGGCGCCAGGCCACGCGGCGGGCGAAGCCGCCCTGCAGGAGACGAGCCATGCGGGAAAACTAGATCTCAGGGGAGGCGTGAGAGTCACGCATCCCCACAAGGGACAGTAAAAGGCACACATTCATTTTTTTTTTTGACTGCTGGATTTGTCAGATGTTCTTGCGGCCCCTAGGAAGTCTGAAAAATTGGACGTTGACTGAAATGCCATGACTAAAGACATGCCTTGTGTGTTCAGGTTAAGTCCCGTGAAAGCTGTGCAATCAAGCTTACCTTATGGAGAATTTCAAGTGGCTCTCCTCCTTTGATTAGAATTCCATTGGATGCCCCAACGCCTGTGCCAACCATGACAGCAGTGGGTGTTGCCAAACCCAATGAGCAAGGGCATGCGATGGACAGCACAGTCAGGGCGCATTGGAACGCAAACTGGAAGATGAGCTCACTGTCCGTGTCATGATATCGCTGCACAAAAGTTAAGACTCTGCGTCAACAATGGAATACGTTAACTGTATGAGAAAATCATTCCTTCTTTACACCTGACACCACTGCAGTGCCATTGAAACATGCTTGTGACGCAATGTGTAGTACTGTTGCAATAGTTATACCCATGTTTCAAGAACATTTAAAAAATAACTACTGTATTTACTTGATTTTAACGCGCCCTCGATCGTAACATACACCCGTTTTCCATGACCAAAAAAAGGAGAGAAAAAAAATTCCCTCGATTGTAACATGCACCTGTTCGCCATCACCTAAAAAAAGTCCTTTACAGTACCACGTGCCTCATTATTTCATACAGAAATACAACTTTTCTCATTTGGAAAAACAAGGATTTACTCCCAATGCACTAAAGTTGCGATAAATAAATAAAGTCGCAGTTTCGCCTGAAAGGCAAAACATTGATTGTGATTGCAAAGTAGTAGACAGCTATACGAAAAATAAGGATAGTAGTTTTATCGGCAGTATAAACTTTTATAGGTTCGCTTACTAACTAAATTAACGAGCATGGTGTCACATGTACACAAGCAAACATGAACACATCTCACTCAATGACTGCGGACACTTTTTATCAGAACGCTGGAGTGAGAAAGTGCGGTAGCAGGAGCGAGCGAATTGACCTCTGTGCGGTCCCTCACTTCAACATGAACTATACTACGAGAACCCAGCGCAGTGCGCCTAGATGTGTAGACTGCCGTCATCGCAGATTGCTTTGCTTTCAAGTTAGGGGCCATGCGGCCATGGCTACGCAGCAGCCACCACAGTAGAATGCTCTTTTTCTGTTAGTGCCAGTCCCACACGCAAGTTTCGAGAACTCCAAATGCCCGTGATGCGGCCCGATTTCTGCCCTTCTCTGCACATGTGATCACTTTCCTTTTAATTGCGGCATGGTGATGACCACTCCGCGTGTCTTCGCAGTCAGCACTTCCATGCTGATACAGCAAATGTAGAAAACGGGAAGACTGACGATGGACTAACCTAAGCACACATACTACAGAACATGGAGGAAGCTATGGTAGCTAGGCTAAAAGCACGTATAAGGTGGCCCTTTTGAAATACCGATGGTGATACGGTAACACAGATTTAGGATTGTACTCGATTCTAATGCACACACAATTTCAGACCTGTTTTATCAGAAAAAAAGTGAGCGTTAGATTCGAGTACATACGGTAATAAAATTACAGCTTAAAGACATTCAGCATCAGTTCTAGTGGCTGACAACCATGTGAAGGACCATTTAGAAAGCAATCCAGGAGAAGCAGCATCCCATTGAATATTGATCGTCTTTTCACAACACAAGGTTTAAGTTCTTAAATATCACTGCTAGAAAAGCACACAGAGTTTAAGCAGAACCTTTGGAAATGAGCTAACCCAAGAGAGCATGGTATTATCACTATTGCAACACACAAATGTATATAACCATGAAAGAGTTCATAGAGCCTTGCAGGCAGTTAACTGTATAACTTAAAAAAGAAATCATGTATTGTTCTGTCATGATAAGTCATTCAGTAAAGCAATACAAATCCAAAACGACTGTCACCTGTCTCTTGAAGAACCGTGTGATGTACTCAACATTGTGAAATCCAATTAGGACCCAACAAAACAATGTCAGCAGCGAAACCAGTACCACACCGGGAACAAAGTAGCCAGCTATTTTGTCTGCTAGCTGTTGAATCGGAGCCTGCATAGAAACAATGACGTAAAGATGCATACGATAAAACATTTAAGGAACATATTACAAGAGCTGCACAGTTATTGGTAGATTCTGTGATCATGATCTCAGTAATACTATAATTGCTAATGTTAATTTAAATAACAAAAAATGCACATCTGCGATGACAAAAAGATTAAAAACACATTTCATGTTTGCACTTACAGTCTATACACGGCAGTTGCATGTAGCTGCTATTGCACAGTGTGGCTTCCGGGATCATGCCTCACGTGTGCTGTGAAGCATAGATACCGCGGCCACCACAGGGTGCTGCGACGAGCCCTCTCATCGTCAACATGATAAGACAGCTGCCTGTGCTGATTGGTCTCTAATAAGTGATGTAGCATCAAGGGCCCGAGCGCTCATCTCACGTGAGAGCAGCACACAGGCCTGAACCGGAAATAGCATCATAAAGAAAAAACAAATGATAAAATACTTTTGGATGGTGCCTTGACACCTTGCCATACCCCCTGAGTAGCTTCCAGCATGCTAGTGGAGCTGAAATGGTAGAGACAGCTATTTTGCAGGCAGGAGATTAGTGAGGCAACATCTTTTAATAGTGAGGCCCTTATATGATTAGAAAATGTTTCAGGGCCCCTTTAAGAATAATCCATCACTCAGCTGCACATGAAATGATGGTCAATTGTATTCTCCTCCATCACTGGAGGAAAATCACAAACATCGCTACACTTTGGTATCCTGATACTGAGTTTCACATCACTAACAAAGAAGACTTTAACAGTTTGTGATTAATTCACCAAGCTTTCCCTGCAAGTTTCATTTGAATGGTTAATGGTAAATGCATGTCATCATTAGTTTACCAATGATGTTTGCATGGTTCATGGTAAAGGAAGCTTCTATAAGGTTGTAGAATTTCATTCTTTATAAAACAAGATATATGTATACAGGCAAGTGCCCCATGCAATACAGCTGAATATCACCTGAAGAAACAGCACACGGCATGCAGTGAAGAGTGTAAGGATGAAAATTTCTATATTGTGTCCATGCATGTACAACATGCAAAACAGGCACACTTCCTATAACACTAGGAAAAAACATAACCACTTACAGCAACGTTCGAATCTTTATAAAAGCAACCAGGCACAACTTTTGACCAAAGCAATTTTGGTTTGTGTGTTGTCATCACATACCCTGCTGCTCTCTGTTGAAGCCCAGTGTGACTTCCTGGCCACACAGGGTTCATTTGCATGCAAATTTTTTTGGAACCTACTTGTGTGAAATATTGGTGTACATGACCCCACAGATTGGGCAGGAGAACCACTTTACTCTGACTCAAACATAGATGCCACACTCAGTATAGAATTCAGAGAAGGCTCTCTGGACAGTGTGGGCTTTTCCCACTCAGAAGGCACAGACAAGAAAGGTAATATAATTGCATGGTCCTTGTGATAGCACGACACTGTGTTGTGACGTCATCGCGGTCTTGAAAGAACCATGATTCCGTGCTGCGTTATCACGCCTCTCAGGCCTATATATATTCCTGCGTATTGTTCAATAAACGTTCTTCGTTCATCGTCCATGTCCGGCGTCAGTCATATCATCTGGCGACGAGGCACTTTGCCCACGCGCGGAGCTGGCTCGGCACTGCGGAAGCATCGTTCTACGCGGAAAGACCAGCCAGAGCACCCGGAATGTTCGTCGACCGTCGGCTGAGCTGTACATGTTCAAGGAGCACGACAGCCAACGGAGGTGTCGACAGAAGTCCAGCGCAAGTGCTGACGGTAGGAAGTGACTACTTCGGACGCAATATGTGATGAGTACTGTCCAAATGCCTTTCTACGGGAAAATAGCAGAGTTTGATGATAAAACTCAGAACTTCGAATCATACGTGGAACGTTTCAAACTTTTTGTCGGTGCGAACGAAATCGCTGAGGAAAAAAACTGTCTGTATTTTTGACAGTTATTGGCGCAGAAGCTTATGAGGTGCTGAAAAATCTGAGTGTTCCGAAAACACCCGCCGAACAAACGTATGATGAGGTACAGCGGTTTCTTAAAACCCATTACTGCCCGAAAAGCTCTGTGATTGCCAAACGTTGCAAGTTCAATCGCCGCGTACAACTAGAGCATGAAGGTGTGGAAGAGTTTATTGTTGAACTGAAACACTTGGTCAGGAAGTGCGACTTTGGCACATTCTTGCAAGATGCGTTACGAGACAGATTGGTTGCAGGTTTGCGGAATGAGGAACGCCAGCGCGCATAGTTCACTGCAGAGGAATTAACGTTTGAGGTGGCGTGCAAAATTGCATTGGATGGGGAGCTGGCGGCAAAAGACGCCGCTACAATGCAAACAAGAGAAGCAAACTTATTGCTACATTCTTTGCAGGCTAAGAGTAAGAGCAAAAGGAACAAAAGGATGGCGAAGTCTCCGGACCAGGTGTCAGTAAAAGCCTCTTGTGAAAGATGTGGCAGGAAGCACGAATCGCAGAAGTGTTGGTACAAAAATTTTAAATGCCGTAAGTGTTCAAAAATCGGTCACTTGCAGAAAAAGTGCCCTAAGGCAAAGCTCCTGAATACAGTGGATGACACTGAGGACAAGAGAGAAGAGTTAGACGTGTACCATTTTAAAAACTTGATGCGTTTAAGTTACGAAGTAAATGTTCAAGTGGAAGGCAAGCCATTGAGAATGCAGATCGACACTGGCGCGGCTGTTTCAATTGTTCCTGAGAGTGTGTACAATTCTGTCTTTCTGCATGTGAAGTGCATGCCCACTAGCATGTCATTGCGCATGTACACGGGAGAGCAGTTATCTTTGAAAGGCCACTGTGACGTATCAGTTGTCTACGGCAATCAGAACATGTATCTGCCCGTCTTCATATCGAACGATAACGGGAGGCGGCTGCCTGTGCTGCTAGGTCGCAACTGCGTTGAACGCCTTCAGTTAGAGTGGCAGCAGATCGGCCACATTTTGGGAGAAAGCCGCGTCGAAGCACTGCGTGAAAAATTTTCTTCGGTGTTCTCGGGCACGTTGGGGACAGTACGTAATTTCCGAGGCGAAAATGGTGCTAAAACAGAATGCTGCTCCAGTTTCCAGTCGTGCAAGGCCCGTTCCCTTTGCGCTGCAGGAAAGCGTAGAAAAACAACTCGGCCAAATGGTAGCGACGGGCATGCTTCGGCAAGTTCCACACAGTGACTGGGCAACACCGGTTGTAGTGGTGCAGAAAAAAGATGGCAGCCTGCAGATATGCGGGCATGGAGGAAGGAAACTGAGGAGAGGCCCTACCCCCTCCGTGCACTAGGAGAAAAGTGTGGAGGAAGTGACGTAGTATGTTCTCCTCTTTTTTGCTAATTTTTTATTTCTTTGCCATAGCGGCCACGCCTTTTGGGCCACAATGGTGGCTTTGTTTTGGTTCTGTGCGGTCACACGTGTTGCTCTGTAGGTTTCGTACCGTGGCAAAGGCGCCGTGCGGGCAGGTTCGCGTTGGTCTTCGTGTTTTGTTGCGCTGCATTATCTGGACTGTGCTCTCCCGGATGTTGCTGTGGCCAGGTGGGACAGGAGGAACTAAAATTCGTAAAATGAACGCGCATGCAACGCTGTACGCAATGTACCATGCCACGGCAATGGCTACGGATGAAGGAATATCCGCGGGAAATTTTGCCCTTTTTCACGGAATCATGCTAACGTGCTAACGATTACTTAGTATTGCTGGGGAGCGCGTGGGTCCGAGCAGCACGGCTGCGCACAGCGCGGTGTGGTTTCGCAAGAAATGTAAACAAGAGAGGAGAGCTGGCCAGATAGGCGGAGCAACGGCATGAGCAACACCAACTTCCGGCTTCACTTTAGCTTCACAAAGAGTGACGTAAAGGCCTCTCCTTAGTTTCCTTCCTCCGTGTATGCGGGGATTATAAAGTTACAGTAAACCCAGTGTTGAAAACCGAACACTACCCACTATTAAGATCAGAGGACTTGTATTCAACACTAGCAGGTGGAAAGATATTTTGTGTGCTCGATCTTTCTGCTGCATACCAGCAAGTGCCGCTCGCTCCAGAAGCCAGACCACTTTTGACCATTAACACTAGTTTGGGACTTTTTGAATTTCAACGCCTTCTGTACGGTGTGGCGAGCACTCCAGCCATTTTCCAAGCCCTGATGGATGAAGTGTTGAAGGGCATTCCCAGAGTTGGCTGCTACATTGATGACGTCATTGTAGCAGGGCATTCCCAGAGTTGGCTGCTACATTGATGACGTCATTGTAGCAGGGTCAGACATGGACAACTGTCAAAAGACCCTTGAGCGTGCCTTGCAGAGATTGTGTGCCTTCAACATCACACTGAATGTCGACAAGTGTTGTTTCTTTCAAAGCTCAGTTACTTATTGGGTCATAAAGTGACTGCGGAGGGCATTTACCCTACTGACGCCAAAGTACAGGGAATTCTGGAAGCGCCGGAGCCAAGTTCAGTCTCCGAACTGAAGGCGCATCTGGGAATGTTGAATTTGTATTCAAAATTTTTTGATAATGTGTCCACTGTAGCACAGCCACTTTACCAGCTTCTAAAAAAAATCAAGAGTAGTCATGGTCTACAGAATACCTACAGAACCATGATTCTGTGCTGCGTTATCATGCCTCTCGGGCTTATATATATTCCTGCATACTGTTTAATAAACATTCTTCGTTTGTCGTCCATGTCTGGCGTCAGTCGTATCAGACCTGAATATAGCATAAATAAGTATGCCTCTGCCTACGCCATGCATGTACAAAAAGTGGAGACAGTATAAAGGGCACAGAAAGCGTTGTCTGGAGGCCTTTTTCGCAGCATGCCACATGCGTACCCAGTTATAGCAGATGATTCAGGACTTACCTTGGATGTCTGGGCCTCCTCAACAAGCCGCACAATCTGTGAGAGTGCTGTGTCCTTCCCAACATGGGTAGCGATGATCAGAAGGACACCCTTGCCGTTGATAGAACCGCCAATAACCTGGTCACCAACTTTCTTGGGCACAGGCATGGATTCGCCTGTGATGAGTGCCTCATCAACGACAGAATGACCCATGCACACTCTCCCATCCACTGGTATCTTTGCTCCAGGCACAACCTACAACCCCAATAAAGTGAATTCATGAGCAACTTTTCAAATTATAATGTCCTTTCCAAGAAACCAGATATACACACAGTTACTTGCAACAAACAGGTTCTCCTATGCCTACCATATGTGTAAGCAAGCCTGTCATTCTGCTAAAGATCTACATTCCTGCAAAGAGTGCAAGAGGCAATACAATTCCACCCTGAAACAAGCAGATCATAAAAAAATTCAGTAACAAACAAGTCTCCTGCAACAAGGGCTAAAAAGTCGGCACAGCGAAGCAACCGGCTAGAAAGTTCCGTTTCACATTCATTTGCTTGGCATGCAAATGCATGCTGCTAGCACAAACATGGGTGCAACATGCGGAAAGAAAGTGCTTGCCTTTAACATGTCTCCTCTTTGGACCAATTCTACGCTGATGTTTCGCTCTGCAGTAACATTCATCTGGGCATCCACATCCACAAGAACTGCCTCTGTAGCTTGCAGTGAAATCAGCCTGGCAAGTGCAGCCGATGTCTTTCCCTACAAGCAGATATACAGCTACATTTTCACCACACAGCTCAGCTGAACTGACAGATCTCTTCAGTGAGCAAGCAAGTGGAAGGTAACCAAGAAACTGCAAGTAATTCTGCAATTGCCCCACAGGCAAAAGGTTGATAGGTAGCCTTTGATAACTTCGGTAAGCCTCAGAAGCCATGCTCGTCTACATGTATGATGAAAAGAAGCAATGCCTACTGCATTGTAAGTAAATGTTATTGAGGGCATTCTCAAACATGATTTTCAAATAACTGGTGGCAAGAAGCGTGCAGTGTCATTCCTCATATACAGTGAAACCTCGTTAAACCGTAATTGGCCGGAGCTCAGAAAAAGTATGTACTAAACGGTAGTACTGCCTAACCGAAATAGCCTGACATCGCCCACTTACCTGTCAAAAACAGAACTCGGAGAGAGTGCGATGAAAGGGGAAAAAACATGCAGTATTTATTTACTTTGCGCGACAAACATGTTATTTTCATTTGATGCCACAGCACCCTAGCAGTGACGACAGCAGCGTCAAACTTACTGAAGCTGTGAGCCAGCTTTTGAACCAGCCTCCTCTTCTCGGCAAACACTCGCATGGCAGATTCCTCGTTGGCGTTACATATTCTCCGTGCACAGGCACTGTAGTGTTGCAGAAGTCACGGGGCGCCTTTTCATTGTGGGGTGCTGTTCTCATCGCGACGATTGCATTTATGAGGCTGACATAACGCACAGCTTCTGCCACTGTTGGGCCTGAATCGCCCATGCTGTCGCTTTTCGTGTCATCCTTATCACTGTCGCTAGGCGACACTTCGGCAACAACAGAGGCAACGATGGCAAAAAGTTTAACCTCTTAGCCGACATCTCTTTGTGGTCGCAGCAGCACTGCCGAGCAACTTCATCGCATTCCAAATGCAACACACCGTAGTCAACAGTAGACCCATGTCGCGTGCCAGCACCGACTTTCCGCATCACATTCGATAGCACGAACAATGTCTAATTTTTCTTCTAAGCTAAACACCCGGCGTCTTTTATATCTGAGTTTCGGCATGACGCGAGTTCTCGCTTGCACGATGCTACAATGCTCTCTGGCACAGCGCCGAAATGATGTTGATGGGGCTTAACGCGCAAACGCACAGGGCGCTTGGAGGCCGTTGTGCAGATTTCTGAGGCTTGTTGTTCTGCCGGGCCACCCGATGGAGACGACGCACCGCCGTGTTTGCGCGATGAAAAGTGGAAACACTACGTGTTAACCGATACGTATGCAATAAGCTGGTACAGTTTATGCGGATGCAGAAAACATTATGTTCAATGGCCGCTGAGTTGGGGATTTGACTTTACTACTTTTATAACGAAACTACTGTTTAAGCGAGTACGGTTTAACGAGGTTTTACTGTAATGCCACTTTCCTCCCAAGCCCTGTCAATGCAACGCAAAAGTGATCAAGAAGTTTTGACCTACAGTTCTTGTATGATGTGTGTTGTTATACCTGTTCAAGCGTTTACATTTTCTGCCTAGTAGTACATTTGCTGTCATTCAGACTATTTTGGTTTAAATCCAGCAATGGAAAGTCTCTAAAAACATTAGTTATACAGAAACTAAATATTATAGCAAAGGTGATATTTAGCTCTGCTTTTAAGATTCCAGGAAGAAAATGTAGGCAGGCCAAGAAGTGCAACACAACTGAGAGGAAGGGACACAAGTGGTACATCCTTACCTTGGCAATGTGCTCAAGCCACCGTCCCAGTGATATGAACATGAGCAGCATGGGTGGTGTCTCAAAGAAAGTCTTTGGGCTGTGATCCGCACCATCAATCATAAAGTACACAACAATCATGACACTGTAGAAATAAGAGATGCTTGTTGCCAGCATGATGAGCACGTCCATGTTGGCAACCCTGTGGGACAGAGCCTTCCAAGCTTGCACGTAGAAGTAGCGGCCGCCAACAAACTGTGATAAAAGCAGCAGAAAAAAATGCTTTCCATTAGAAGCTATGATTTTGAGATCATTCATAAAATACTACATCTATGGCCAGGGAAAACACGGGGAAGGTGGGAGATGGAAATTCAAGACGATGAGCAAAACGGGAACAAGGTGTAAGCGGGAGCCAACATTTTAACAAGTGAACTTGTTTTCTTCAAGGCCATCTATGGCCTGTAGCTAGTCAAAAATGTTTCAGCAGAACCCATCTCATGATTAATGTCGACATTAATGCGATTAGCACTGAGGCGATTAGCATTGAAGCAATGTAGTAACAAACCGTATTGCCACCATTAGGCTTGTGAAAAAAAAAAATCTTGAGAGCACCAACACGAAAACAGCCGAAATTGCAAGGTTACAGCAAACAAAAGGTGCTAGTCCCTTACATTACACAGCAATACAACACAAGTAACAAAAACAAAACCTACATTACAGATGCTGTAATAGCATATGCACATAACAATAAATTCAGCTGTTGGCCAAGAAAGTGCATTACTACAATATAAAGAATTGAGAAACATTTTACTTGCAGTCTTTAATTCATTCATATTACATTACGCATATATGCTGTGACCATGTATAACATTCCACCACTCTTCTTTGTGCATAAAAGAATGGACGAAAACCAGCAAGTGTTTAGCGATACAGACCTGGACTGGGGTAGCTAATAGAAAAAGAATGAAGTTCTCAGCTGAAAGCCCTGGAAATATGCAGCAGTCATTGTCATGCTTGTAAACCATGCGCCGGATCATGTAGTACATCATGAGCAGCATGGATGGTACACCAAACATCAGAGAGAGCAGGAATGAATTTCTCCACCTGTATAAGAGAGTAAAAAAGGTATACTAACTGATAAAGTTTAATATCTCCAACTTACTCACTGGGGAATGGGTTATGAAGGACATCAAAGTGGAGAGCTCTAGATTTATTTTGAGTACGTAGTTTTCTTCAATTAAATTAAATCATGGGGTTTTACGTGCCAAAACCACTTTCTGATAGATAGTTTTCTTCAATGTGCACTTTATTCTAAGTACATGAGGATTTTCAATAGCACCACAACCAAAATGCCAACTGAGTCTAGCAGGAATCAAACCTGTTGCTGATTACCTTGCAATCAGCAACAGTCAGTGAATCACTGACTCATGGCAGTAGGCACTTGGGAGGAAAGAATTTTGATATAGGTATACAGTTAGATTACAAGTAGGTCTCCAAGTTGGCAGCTCGAGACTAATGCAATATGTTGCACTTCATGTTCCTCATCATCAGCCTATTTTATGTCCACTGCAGAATGAAGGCCTCTCCCTGCGATCTCCAATTAGCCCTGTCTTGTGTCAACTGATTCCAACAAGCGCCCACAAATTTCCTCATTTCATCGCTCCACCTAAGTCTTCGGCTGTTCTCGACTGCGTTTCCTTTCTCTTGGTATCCATTCTGCAATCCTAATGGTCCAGCGGTTGTCTAACCAGCGCATTACACGACCTGCCCAGCTCCATTTCTTTCTCTTAAGAGGAAGCTTTAGCTCGGGCCCAACTCCGACGCAGCCTATTCATATACATGTAAAACGCAAAAACGTTTTTATGAGATAATGCCTGGACCGATTTTGACGAAATTTGTCGCATTTGAAAGAGAAAGTTAAATTCTAGTGACTGTTGGAAGCGGAATTTCGATTTAGGGCTTGAATTTTCTTAAAACGATCTTCAAATATTTGACCGTTTGAAAAAAATAGAAGCACGAAGTTTATAAATTCATAGCTCTGCATCAAGAACCTTTATCGCGGTTCTGTAAATGGCATCCATTAGATCATTCAAAGCGGACAAATTCAATATGTCATTTTACATCTTACATTAATTTGTTATGCTGGTTACAACAGTTTTGCAAAAGTTGTATTTCTCTATTATTAAATTTTCTTATCTTCATGTGTAACATATCAATTTTGTCCGCTTTAGATGTACTATTAGATGCAATTCACAGAATTGTATTATCATTTTTAGTGGTTAAGTTACAGAGTTGTAAACTTGATAGTTTAGTTTTTTGAAAATTTTTTATTTTTGCCAATTTTTAACAAAAAATTGACAATCTAACTCAAAAATTCGAAACCAACAGTCACTAGATTTTAAGTTTGTCTTTTAAATGCAACAAACCTCGTCAAATTTGGTGCAGTGGTTGCCGAGAAAAACGAATTCTCCTTTTACATGTATTTAGATAGGAGCACTTGAGCTAAAGCTTCCTCTTAATGCCAATTAGAATATCAGCTATACCCATTTGCTCTATGATCCAAACCACTCTCTTCCTTTCTCTTAACACTATGCCTAGCATTCTTCATTCCATCACTCTTTGCGCGGTCCTTAACTTGTTCTCAAACTTCTTTGTCAGTCTCCAAGTCTCTGCCCCATGTCAGCACTGGTAAAATGCACTGATTGTCCACCTTCCTTTTCAATGATAATGGCAAGCTTCCAGTCAGAAGCTGAAAATGTCTGCCGTGTGCGATCCAACCCATTTTTATTCTTCTATGAATTTCCTTCCCACGATCAGGGATCAGGATCAGGGTTCGCTGTGATTAATTGGCCTAGGTAAACATACTCCTCCACAGACTCTAGAAGCTGACTTGCGATCTTGAACTCTTGTTCCCTTGCCAGGTTATTTATCATTACCTTTGTCTTTTGCGTATTAACCTTCAGTCCCACTCTTACACTCTTCCTGTTAAGGTCCTCAATCATTTGTTGTTACTCGTCTGCATTGTTGCAGAATAGAACAATGTCATCGGACAACCGAAGGTTGTTGAGGTATTCGCCGTCGATCTTTACTCCTAAGCCTTCCCAGTTTAATAGCTTGAATACTTCTTCCAAGCACACAGTGAATAGCACTGGAGAGATTGTGTCTCCTTGTCTGACCCCTTTCTTTATAGGTATTTTCCTGCTTTTCTTCTGTAGAATTAAGGTAGCTGTAGAACCTCTGTAGATATTTTCCAAGGTATTTACGTAAGCGTTCTGTACTCCTTGATTACGTAATGTCGCTATGACTGTCGGTATCTCTACTGAATCAAATGCCTTTTCCTAATATATGAAAGCCATATAGAGTGGCTTATCCATACCCTGCGGATTTCTCGATAACCTGATTAATGACATGAATGTGATCCATTGTAGAGTGTCCCTTCCTGAAACCAGTCTGTTCCCTTGCTTTACTAAAGTCCAGTGTTGCCTTATTCTATTGGAGGTTATGTTGGTAAATATTTTATGTAATACTGTAAGTAAGCTAATGGGCCTATTATTGTTCAATTCTTTAACGTATCCCTTTTTGTGGATTAGTATAATGTTTGCATTTTTCCAGTTTTCTGGGACCCTTGCAGTCGATAGACACTTCGTATAGAGAGCCGCGAGTTCTTCTAGCATTATGTCTCCTCCATTTTTGATTAAATCGATAGTTATTCCATCATCTCATGCCTCTTTCCCCCATTCCATGTCTTGCAAGGCCCTTCTGACCTCATCTTTAGTTATATATAGAAGGAGTTTCTGTAACCTGTTCATTATTATTTCAAATAGAGTACTCCTGAGTCCTCTGGGTACTGTACAGGTCAGTATAGAATTCTTCCACTGCTTTTACTATATCTTCGAGATTGCTGATATTATGCTTATGTTAAAATATTTCATTTAAATACCATTTCAGCACCATGCTTTGAGAACACTCCAGTGCCAATCAAGCAACTGTAACTGATTAGGAATAAATATCACAAAAAGTAGTTGACAGTTGTCATATATTAAGTATGCAATGCATTGGACTACTTATCTGTATAATCATCATTATATACCACGGCCTCTCCCGAATAAACATAATGATCTTGGAAAGAATGCAAGTGAAAATATTAAGGATATGTCCTGGCCTCCCGTGGAACACCTCAATAATAGGTCAATTAACAGAATCCAGAGGCTAGATGCCTCTCATTACCAATTCTCCAAATGCATGAGTTAAATCGTGCTAGTGTGCAATAAGTTGCCAGAGGCACTGAACCACCTCTCTCTGGCACATATCTTTTTGAAGTCATCGACCTGCTTTTGCCTCTCGACCAGAGTCCTTTTACGCCTTTACTGCCTCCTTGAAAGTTCTCTGCTCGGCCTATCACTACAACCGTGCCACGCATATATAATGCAAACAAAAAACATGCCAGCATAAAAGAATATTTTACACCACTACACATCTTATGCTGCTATGAACAATGTCCTCGTATATGCAATGATGATTCTGTGACAACTGATTCACTTACCATAGCAGCGTGGGTTCCATCAACAGGTGCTACTACCGCAAACCTCAGCCACAGGACATCTTCCATTGCCAGAGAGCTCACTGCGCTGCGAGCAGCTTTCGCTTACATCCTAAAGCCGCCAGTGAGCTCCTGTGTCACCTTTACAGACTCACGAGCTGCCCTGTTATCCCTAAAATTGCCACGTGCCAACGACATCATATGCTTCCACACCGAAGCCTGTGGTATGCAGTGCAGTGTTTCTCTGTAGTGGCTACCTTCTCACTGCAGAGTAGTGGCCAATGTGGATGCAGACTGTGCTGCTGATTCAGCACATAATTCTATAGTGCTACAGCCAATACCTCCATCTAGGAGTGATGGATCAACTCCACCCTTGTGTCGTTTTTTGAGCTGTCTGGACCAACTCAGAACAGCAATACGGACATATTTGCACTTATATTCCTATGTGAGAGTTTCCCGCTCTGTGCAGCCATAAAAAGTGCAATTGGGCATGTTTACACCGAATGCAGCTAAATGTTGCAAATACTAAACATTTCCTACTTATTCTTGAATCGATAAAGTCACAACTGTGCCCTGCATATAATTTACGGGAAGACATAGCCTGCTTAATCTGCGCTTGCAGGCTATTTCAATTATAAGAAACAGGCTTGATGCCCGCACATCCTGTGCATTTCGTGCAGCAAAGGCCCTTTTGAAGTTCCTCAGAGACACTGGTCTCTATGAGATACTTTGGGTTTGGTGTTGTAATGTGTTTTGTGCGTGCCATGTATGTATGTCATGCACTGCGCATATCATTCCAATTATACAGCGAACCTGCATAGTGCTACCTCTCGATGGGTCTGTCATGGTCATAGGGAAAAACACAGAAGGCGTGCGCCGCGTGGTTCCTTGCAGCACCAGCGGATGGTACTCTCCTCGACGCATCCATGGCAGTGGCAGTGCCAGCCGTGGGGAAGAAAGAAAAAAAAATGAACCAGAAAGCTTGCCTTAATGCATGGCGTTCGCCGCAAGCGATTCCCGGTAAAGATTATGGTCGCATAAGCCGCAGTTGCTGGGTAGCAGCAACTGCAGCATACAAAGCAGGGAGTGGTGTAACTACACTTTCGTATCTAAAAGAAGAACCCGCCTAGCAACTGAATTGTGTTGTGACCGTGCTATGGGAAGGCCACATATAGCGAGGACTCCTGAAGAGTAGAGTGCAAACGAGGCGCGACAAATGTGTGGTTAAATTCATTTCTCTTCTCTCTAGCTGACTCTTCGTAGGTGCATGAAGTAGCGGTACAAGACAAGCCACAGGCCGTTGAGATGTCTAATAAATAGGTCAAGTGCATGTGAATGTTGCCATGTGAATAATTTCAAGCTACGTCGCAATGAATAATAGAGTTGTCATTTACAGCTTCGCTGTCCAATCATCCTCACAGCGTGGATTGGAGACCAATTTTTTTATCATACCTATCTGGAGTAGCATGCAAACCTCTCCATGACTTATTGAAGAATCTCTCTCCCTCTCTCTCATCATCATCAGCAGGAAAAGCATCGGAGAATGTGAGAGCTGAAGAAAATCTCACTTTTTAACTTCTTCCTTTTGACTCAAGTAGCTTGCATCCATCTTGTGGTCAGT
Source organism: Dermacentor variabilis (assembly GCF_050947875.1). Taxonomy (NCBI): domain Eukaryota; kingdom Metazoa; phylum Arthropoda; class Arachnida; order Ixodida; family Ixodidae; genus Dermacentor; species Dermacentor variabilis. The sequence goes on from NC_134571.1 coordinate 18,644,820, forward strand.
AAATGGATATGCATCGAAACCCAAATCCTGCGGAAAAAGGGGTGGGCAGTAAAACACAGCAGTAAAACACCAGTCAAAAAGATTTCTCTAGCCATGTCAACATACTCCTTCGCTCACCTTGATTCGTTCCAAGATTTGGCGTGGCCCTGTCCGCTCTGGATCAAAAAAGAACCTTCCTTTCTGCGTTGCCAGACTGACCGATGCACTGGCGACACCGGGAAGCTTGCATACATTGGTCTCAATGGCGTGAACGCATGAGGCACAGGTCATGCCACGTATCTGAGAGAACATAGAGAAGCCATTACAGATGAACTACTAAGTGACATTTCTTTGTCTTCGCTTAGAAAAACTTTGTCAGTTTATTGAACAGCTAAGATGTGGTAAAGACATTGAACAACTTTCACCAACATGTAAATTTTATAATAAGTGGGCACAGTCAAACAATACAACACTCCAGCTTCCACAGCAAATGCCACTGACAACTGAAGCACTTGTTTTAAGAGAAGAAGGTTGAGACAACAGGGGAGCTATAAACGAGCTGTATTGCCATTTAGAGTTTTGCCATTTTTACTGTGAAAACTGCAAGTGGCAGCCATATGAAGATAGATGACTATAATGTTAATTAGCTCATTAAAATACTGATTTCTGAAAACAGGTACCAAAGCTGCACACCCAAAATTTGAGGAATGTTTCATGCTCGGAAATATTGCTGCTTCAAGACTAGCAACACAGCATGTTCAATGAAACAGCTGTCAAGCAATGTTTGCACAGAGATGTTATACTGCATATGAATTGTGTAGTGCAGTTAAATGTTTGTGTTTTAACCATATTGTGCCATCTTAATGTTACTTACACATTCAATGCCTATATTGGAGAGTTTTAGAATATGGGCCCCAAACATTTTGGGGCCCCAAAGAAATAGCGTCGAAGCCACTGCGAATGCGCAAGACGCTAACTGTGTTTGGGTTTTGCATTGGGCATGCTATTTCACTGATTTAGCGGAAGCCCCAAAAGCTTCCCTAAAAGATTTGCGTAAACAAACATGGCGGCACCCATCAAAGCGACGGCTCTAACCTAGCACCAAAGTGGGTTCAATTCGTGGTAATGCGTGAAGTTCGCAAGCTAGGAGAAGTGACCGGGGTTATCACTTTCTCTCAACTAGCTTGTGTTATGAAGATTGATTCATAAGACGCCGCTGATTCCGAATTTGCTTGTGGATTTTATGGCTCGTAGGCCTAACACGGCTTAGCTTGGTTGGTGAAGGCACATTGGTTACTCAAAACTGAGCGCCACTAAGTGTTTGCTGCTTTCAGAATAACCTCTAAATTGTATTTAAACGCAAATACACAAAAGTCAAAATTACTATTCTCATCAAAAAATGGTATATTTTAATTAATTATTTCTAATACTTTTTCTTTGACGCCGTAGTGGCGCTGTCAGCGCAAGACGCTATTCGCAAACGCAAAGCCCTATTCTGAAACTCTGCACTCCTGCGCGCCCCAACACTAACACCCGCAAAGCTCTTTGGAGCCCCTATTTTAAAACTCTATTATTTACAGTAAAAGCTTGTTAATTCACAACTTGTTAATTAGAAATTTCGGATAATTTGATGTAGCTGCCACAGTCCATCCAACAATGGATTAAAAGAAATATGTGGCACATCCCGCTAATTCACACTGAAATCCGCACCGCCACCGATAATTCGAAACCCACACCATCATGGACGGGGAGAGTGCTACAGTGCGGGAGCACATTGGCGAAGATCGTCGCCGCGCAGTTTGTTAGCTCTTTCCATCTGCGTATTTGCACAAGTTATTTCGTCTAGAAAACCTTGATAGAATGCAAAAAAAGGTAAAAAGGTGCTTTAAGAGGGGAGAAAAAAAACCTTCAGGCACCGATTCAGAAGACATAACAAAATACCCACTGTACAATATAATGACAATTCTTTAGGCACCTAAGCTTCTTTTTCAAGGTTATGGTGAAAGCTAATAATTTCACAAAGACATTCAAATATATTGCTTCTGAAAGGAGAGAGTCAACTCATCTCTCATCGCTCCAAAGAAGCACTTTGATTCTCACTTCTGATGTTGAATTCCAACCCACTGTGACATCTGCATGAGATTAAGCATTAAAATAATTTCAGTTGCCTTTTACTAGGTCTGCCCTCCAAGAATAGTGCAAATGACAAAGGGAGGCCCTTAAATCTGTTTCATATTACTTGATGAAGGGACATTTTCATTATGGCAAGCAGTTTTAACAAGCAAGCACCAGTGAAAGAAAGCAGATGAAACTAAGTCTTCACCTTATCTGCATTTTTTCCTTTTAGTCCTTGTTTGTTTCTACTGGCAACAGTAATGATTTGTAAATGGCCTAATTTCTAAGAGTATTCGTTTTTTTCCTTACATCCAAACAGTGTACCTGGCATCTAGTCAAGACCAGTTTGTGTTCATTCATTCCAATATTGCATCACATGGGTATGCAACAACCAGGGTGTCTACCAAGTTGACATTTCCAAATTCCCTGAGTTTTCCAGGTTTTCCCTGAGTACCTTTGCAAAATTCATTGAGTGATGCAGAACTATGTGTTATGTCAAGACGGGCTGAAACCGTATCACCCGATGCTGTCACTCTCTAGTAAGCATATGAAAAAAATTTAAAAAGCGACTTAATCCAATTTGAATACTGAAGAGGAGTGTTCATGTTATTTAACAAGAGAATAAAAGGGAGGGGTTAGTAAAATGCTCAGCAAATAAAATATCTTCGAAAAAAATTGCAAATTGAGTCGGACATTCTCAAATACGAATAAAATGGAGATGCATACAGAAGCAAATATTTTCGAACATGAGCTATCTCTATCAACTCATTGGTATGAGGTCCGAACTTTGTCAGAAGTGAGATTCTCTCTTAATCGCTGGTGTGTTGACCTCAACTGTCCTGACATACTCTCAGCTCGCGCACAACACCTCAGTGTTGCATTTCATTGCTTTAATGTTTATTTTGGTCTGGATCAGGAACACCTGCATCTCGGCATCAGACAACACTTTGTTTTTTGAGCTCAAGCTCCTTGAAAGAAGCGGCGGCACACTCCCTTTCCCGTTCATTCATCAATGCATAGGTCCTTTCTGTTCTTGTCTTCCTTCCGCCACTCGTTCGCTCCATGGACCATTTGAAGCATCTTCTTGGCCAGCTGCACAGTCTGCGTCCGATTTTTCGAACTCCCTAGGGGCCGTGAAAACGTCCGAAAAATCGGCCAGTTGGAAAAAATAAATGCATGTCATTTACTCCCCTTAAGGGCTTAAACCGCCACAGGCACATTCGAAAATGCTCTGAAGGCCTGTCAGTACACGTATTAGGCATATCGGTGCTCGTACTGTGACAGGAAATACCGGGTGCATGCATGTATATTTAAGGAATTCATACTGTGTCCCGTGACAATAGTCCCTCCCCATGCCTGTTATGCTTCACTGCAATACGCGTGCGTATGCTTCACCTAGTAACATTTCTGTACAGAGGCGAAGCTTACTTTCGGGAACCCGCATTATGCAACGCACCATGCTTTCCAAGCTTCTAAGCCAATCGCGAGGACCAAAAAGGCTGAGTCCATGCCATTGCTGACAGCAACGAATTATTTCAATAAAAAAAACACGGCACCCAATGGCAAGAAGCTTCATAGCAAACGTCAAAGCAGCTAGGCCTAGCGTTACCGCAGTGGTGGCTTTGGCTGCCAGCGGATATCTGTGCAAGAGCGCGGGTTCGAGGCAGCGAGGTAATTAAAATGGCAGCGGTGGTGGCTCTGATTAAGGCTGTTTCGGACCTGCGGCCACGGAAAAACGTCCGGAAAATGGTACGGCGAAGAGTTCTTGCGCGCAAAATTTCAGACATTCTGATACATTGACTCTACGGCGTACGTGGCGGTGCCGCGAAGCCATCCAAATTATCGGGAAACCGGAAAGTCGGTCGTCGACTGTGCACTGGCAACTCCTCCAGAAGACGACAAGCCATCAAACACGATTCATTACGATTCCTGTCTGTTACTTGAGCTAGCATTACCGCGACTTGCGACCCTTTCAATAAAATCACAGCTAATTTTCCCTGATAGAGGCACAAATTCCCTGAGTTTTCCATGACTTTTTCCAGACTACTCAAAATCCCTGAGAATTCCCGGTTTCCCTGGTTTTCTCGGTTGGTAGACACCCTGACAACAGATAACCCAGAATGTGGCAAGGTGTGTATGAGGGTACTCAAGCCTTTGCACAATCTCAAGTGGTAGGCTACACCTAAGCCAGAGCACATTACAACTCTGGCCATAGCAGCTGGCATGAGAGACAGTCCCATTAATTGTGGCACATCCTCAAGGATGAAATGGCACAAAAGTACACACCACAAATTCAGCTTCACCCTGCAGAGTGTGCAATTCCTCAAGGACAGATGCTTCAAATCCCAAGTCATTGATCAGCTCTGCCAGTTGATTAGGTTGGACTAGTGCTGGGTCAAACCTGACTTCTGCCTTCTGAGCCAACAGGGCAACCAGAGCAAATTTTACTCCTGAAAGACAATGCAGACAGTGTTTGATATCAGAAGACAATCTGTAAATCAATATAGCCATCAGGGTTGTGTAACACAATTTAGTCCCACCATGTGCAGGCAGCCGACATAAGTCTCTGTGAAAATCAGTACATTGCGCGACTTTCGGCTATAAATCCCATGCAATGTACTCAGACACACAAAAAAGACAGCAACAATAGCAAGAAAGCCAGTGCAGCTACCTACATTTTGCAGCACAAGCTTTAGGGTATAATATTCAAACACAGCTACAGCAAATTGCTTTCCTGAGTGACTGCACAAAATCTTCAGCACAAAATATGACAACATGCTAGGGTCTTAAAGAACCAGCAGCCTAGAAACCTTTTAATAAACAACTTTCTGTTTTACATTATCAACCAACCAGGCACAAGCAACATTACCTAACTTAGGAGCACAGATCTACTTCCAAACCACGGAGTAAGACATTTAGGAGGTGAAACTCCCGTCAGCGCGAGCGAGCGCGGGCGACCAGATCAGGTCACAATTGTTGTATGCGCCAACGGGGCCATATACAGTGGCGGCGCCATGCGGCGCGTCGTAGAAGCCGCAGCGAAAAATAAATGCAGCGCCCGGGCAGGCGGCTCCAGCGCGCTCTCAACGGCGGTGATTTCTTTCCAGGCCACCAGGCGCCGTCAGCACGATAACGGCTTCCCGGGCATGTGACTTTTTCTGGTCGCCGCAAACAGCGGAGTTTCCACTCCTAAATGTTTCTTGCTCCGTGTTCCAAACTAAGCAAAAAATGATCAATCACATCACTATTTTGATGTTACTACGAGGAAGCAGAGAAACACTTTTCTTTGAGAGCTAAAAAGCTGTCGTGGCAATCTTGCAAACAGTGACAACCACTCGCAACAAACTTAGATGGAGTGAATTATGATCTAGGCCAGACAAATAGCTCTAGGATAGGATAGGCATAACTTTTTTTAAATGCCGGCAACCAACAGTTTAATGAATCACGACGTTGGCCAAGATTCGACAAATGGCTTTAAAATGTTAAGAAATAAAAAAAAAATGCTTACATCAGGAAGGTCATCAAAAATATTGAACGCTCGGGATATGCTGTGACCAAAAAAACATTGCTGCTTTCTCTCCTTCCAGTTTCTGTCTTGCTTACAATTTATACTAAATGAGTGGTGGCAATGTCCACAACTGCATCAGCAGAAGCCAAAGTGTCCATGCCTATAATGGCACACATGACCGACACCACACTTCTCCTCGTAATAGCTTTAAGTGCAAGGCACATGCTTCCCTATGGGCACATTCTGCAACTTTGCCTAATTGAAGGCACTCATGCAAGGAGGGTATTTGTTTTAGAAGCTTAATTTTCCAATGCTGGGTAGTGACAGAAGAGGAGGGTTTTGCAGTAATTTTAACAGCTATAATTTTTTTAGAAATTCAGCTAAATAAAGGTACACACACAAAAAAATTTCTGCATTCAACACCATTTGAATGTGGCCACCATGGCTGGCAATTGACCCTGAAACCTCATGGTGAGCAGCACAACCCCATAGCCACCGAGCCACCACACCGAATACCACTGGAAGGTAAAAAAAAAAAACTGCTCTTTAGAGGTTAAAACTATAGTTATGCTTGACAGAGCACAAAATATGACCCAGTTTGAGTATGAAATCAATTTCTGGTTATAAGTTATATTTGTCAGAACTCAATTGAAAAGCTTTTTTATGCTTTATCAATGCTAGGCATTACCTGCCATTTGAATTTTAAGTATGAGACAGGATTTGTCCTTACCAAGTCAAGATATGATTTAGTTCACATACCTATCAAGCCATTTTGCCACCTGCTGCCTGCTTAGTTTCAGCAACACTCTGTATTATTTATTGCAGCAGTTGCAGAACGCCGTCAATTGTACTTGTAGCGCATGTATTTGTCAATGACTGTCTTATTCCTTCTTTCTCGAAAGATGTTTTTTTTCTGATATACGTATATATATAGTTTCGGTTGTGAGAACAAATGGTAAACTGTTTTCGTTGTGCCTTTCCGTTTCAGAATTCACATGCTCCATACGACACTGATTTTTCAATCATATATTGCGAGATGTCGTTTTTCCTTTTTTTACTTACTATATGTTTGTTTGGCTTTCTTTCACAGTTTTGTAATTCGTTTTGATCCTGTATTTCAGATATTCCCATGTTGTATGACAAATTAAAACCCACTCTGCTCTTTGTTTGCGTAAATTATAGGTTATTTATATATCTTTTGTCAAAGTGTATCTTATTTCAATAAGTATGTTTAGCTGTTTCCCCATTCACATTTATTTAGAAGTGTACTGCAACTCACTTGCTGCTGGACTTTGTAGGGGGCTGGAGCCTTGTCAAGCTGCAGATAGTGGCTTTCTTTCTGTCACCCCCATAGTTCTCATGAATAAATAAAAGTTCATTTGATTGATTGATTGATTGATTGATTGATTGATTGATTGATTGATTGATTGATTGATTGATTGATTGATTGAAAAAACACAAACCAAGTGTGATATTTTCAATTGTCTCAAACATTTAGCAGTTTTTGAAAAATGGAGACAGTGTTTTTAGATCTCGTACTACTGTATTAAAATGTGCACGCAATATTGACACATGCAGAATGTTTACCACATTTAAAGGAAAACTAACTAAGACATAATTTCCAGCACTAAAGTCACTATATATTGCATGCTAGAGTGGACAGATTCTGAGTGAATATGCAAGATTTTCTTTCTTTTCGATTCTGTTATGCTAGAAGTTGTTCTATGTGTATCATACATGATACAACATGCAATAAGGGGTAAACTTAAACATGAATTTAAGAAGCTCCCATCCAACCCCTGCTCCCTCCTTCTCTTTCTTTCGCAACTGATAACACCATACCGAGCCTATTGTTCAAAATAATTTGTGCAATGTCACAGGTGGTTTGTACTATCACAATGCTGATATAAAGATTTGTACAAAGCTAAGAAACCTTTTCCTTTAACAGGATCACTTGGGAACATCAAAAGTAAATCAGACCGACTAATTATGTATAAAACTCTGGCTGAGGTCAAAAGGCTTTACTTTCTTAACCAAATGTTGTCTCATCATGAACATGGACCATAAACTATAAATAACCATGACCTGCCAGATGAAAAATACATAACCGTTACTTCTGTTTGAAATGCAATAAATTTTAAATAATCCGTTGAAATAAAACAAATGGGATACTGCAACATCTGCCCAATTAATTGAATGGCTGACCTTTCACTTTGAATAGCTGCTTCTCTATGGCAGCAACACAAGATGAACAGGTCATGCCGGTCACTCTCAGGAAGCACTTCTCTCCATCTTCGAAACTGCTCTGGTCTTCTGTGTTATTCCCAGAAGGCTCAAGAGATCTCACTCGCTGTTCAGGAACAGGAGCTGCACACATGAAGTAACACAAGAGCTTCGTGTGAAGAGACACAAGAGAGCCCTGATAAAGTAGCCTATGAGTCTTGCTTTGCAACTAAAGCTAGAAAACAAGCCAACAAAGTATGGTATGGCTAAGGTACTTCGTTTCCAGGTAGAACTTGATAATTCCCAATTTTTACACCTCAAACTAAACTTATGAAAATCGTGTTAAATCTGATTTCTCCCCAAAGTTTGCCCTTTCATAAAGAATAATAATAAATGCAGGTCTTACCAAATCTAATGAACATTGCTCAACTTTTGTAAGCACATGGTCAAGATATACAGTATCAATGTTACTATTAGTAGAGTCATCATCATCATCAGCAGCAGCAGCAGCATCAGCATCAGCATCAGCAGCAGCAGCAGCCTGTTTTATGCCCACAGCAGGACGAAGGCCTCTCCCTGCGATCTCCAATTACCCCTGCCCTGTGCCAACAGATTCCAACTAGCGCCCGTGAATTTCCTAATTTCATCCCTCCACCTAATCTTCTGCTGTCCTCAACTGCGTTTCCCTTCTCTTGGTACCCATTCTGTCACCCTAATGGTCCAACGGTTATCTAACCGACGCATTACATGACCTGCTGAGCTGCACTTTTTTCTCTTGATGTCAACTAGAATATCGTCTATACCCATTTGCTCTCTGATCCAAACCGCTCTCTTTCTGTCTCTTAACATTATGCCTAGCATTCTTTGTTCCATCGCTCCTTGCGCTGTCCTTAACTTGTTCTCAAGCTTCTTTGTCAGTCTCCAAGTCTCTGCCCCATATGTCAGCATTGGTGAAATGCACTGATTTTACACGTTCTTTTTCAATGATAATGGTAAGCTTCCAGTCAGGAGCTGACAATGTCTGCCGTATGCGATCCAACCCATTTTTATTCTTCTATGAATTTCCTTCTCATGATCAGGGTTGCCTGTGATAAAGTGACCTAGGTAAACATACTCCTTCACAGACTCTAGAGGCCGACTGGCCATCCTGAACTCTTGTTCCTTTGTCCGACTATTCATCATTATCTTTGTCTTCTGCACATTAATCTTCAACCCCACTCTTACACTCTCTCTGTTAAGGTGCTAGATCATTTGTTGTAACTCGTCTGCATTGTTGCTGAATAGAACAATGTCTTCGGCAAACCAAAGGTTGCCGATATATTCGCCGTCGATCTTTACTCCTAAGCCTTCTCAGTTAAATAATTTGAATACTTCTTCCAAGCATGTAGTGAATAGCATTGGAGAGATTGTATCTCCCTGTCTGACCACATTCCTTATAGGTATCTTCCTGCTTTTCTTGTGTAGAATTAAGGTAGCTATACAAGCTCTGCAGATATTTTCCAATATTTAAAGAAAGATCATGAATCGGAAAAGTTCATTACTGTGGTGTTCGTAGTAACAAGATTTTACTGTATAAGTGCAAATGTAGAAGAAATAACTAGACGCATACTTTTTTTTTTTACTTGATGAAAATCTGTATGTGAACTTTACAGTAAAACCTCGCTAGCACAATATTAGTAGTGTAAACAGTATTAGTACAGTAAAACCTCGCTATAACAATGTAGAAGGGGGAGCCAGTACAGTAAAACCTCGCTATAACAATGTGGAAGGGGGAGCCAGAACTGATTATACATTACTTCATTATATACATTACTGCATGAATTCCTGTATATTGCAATATGAAATCCATTAGATTTCAAGAGCACTTTCACGTACCTCGTTATATCTATGATTTGATTATATCCACTTTCGTTATAAGGAGGTATGATTGTAACTGAATATGGTATGTGCCGGCCTTGAATGAATGAAAGCTTGTTGTCTTCTTTAATAGTCATGTTTGCATAAATACAACAATGACGCATTGCATCACATTTATCACACACCACATACATAGAAGTGGTGGGAATACGCTAGAAAACGAATCAACACAGTGCCAACATTTAGCTGTGCCATTGAGAAAATGTTTACATAACTGCGTTACATCCAAAAAAAAGGATGACTGATTCCTCTAGTTGGTATTCTAATAATCTTTTTGCAAGATGATATAATTGAAACCAGTAAAACACAATGAAACACACAAAGAAAAAAAGTAGGAAAGGTTTAGGATGGCGACAGAAATTCTCCCACTGTATGATAACGCATGTCAACAAGGGCTTTTAAGATAAGAGAAAGCACAAAACCTCCTGCAAAGCATGCTCATGCGCACTACTTTTTGCACTTCATCCCTTCGTCAAAGAAGAGCAGGGAACAAAGTAAAGGGATCGCCAAACCGCGTCTATTTGCTGTTTTCGTTAATGTGGTTTCTTTTAAATGCCCTAAAATTCCTTGAAGACAAGGATTTGTATAGATGACCTCATTACATGACTTAGAGCAGCTCTCTTTGGCATTACAAGTTCCTATGAGCGATTTTGCTTTCTTAAGTACAAGGTTCGTGTTCAACTGGAGAATATTGTTTGTGTTAATTGTTTGTAACAGTTGCCAGAAAAATCCCAAATTTCAGGCTGCCGGACAGCAAAAGGCACAATTTTTTCCCAGTGTCCCCTCTTTAAAAAAAAAAAAAATAATAACAACCACATTTTTACCCCCCTCCCTCTTCCGAATTTCAAGATATATAAAACCCGAGAACAAAGTACCCTAAGTATGCACCACTGTTAAAAGAAACACCAGGTTAGTATGTTGGGACTGATTATAGCTGATCTGTGACAAAAAGGCCTTGGCAATTGTTTTTTGCTTGGAGTGTACGAATATTCAAAATTTCAAATACGAATCAGATAGTCCTTGCTATTCAATCGGCATTCAAAGTTGTCAAATATTTATTCCTGTTCAAATATCACGTATAAAAAAGCTTATCGCACACAAACAGGCGAAATATAGATACAAAAGGAGTCTTACTCCCAACGAAGCAGTTCGTGAGCAAAAACATGGGCGCGCTTTTGTCCTGTCAACTTATGTTTCCGTCTTGTTTCTTCATGTAGTGCTTTTAAATAAGCATGTTCTTAAAAGGGATCACAATGAACCAGCTAGCCCCATTTATTGCTCTGTTGAGAGGGACAAGACCAGTTCTGCACTCCAGCAAGATAAAAGTACCATTGGGATTTCTAATTGGACTGATTGGTTTCTTGATCACAGTTGGACTAAATTGATCTCTCAATTGGACTCATTGATACCAACATGAACAAAAAGGGCAGAGAAAACAAAAACACTACAAGGGTCTTAACCTTGCTACGACACGGACACAACTAGAAACTACGTTTGAGAAGCTTACTCATGTATGAACATACTATGGCAATTCTCTTCAATGACACGTACCATTCATCACTTTACTATAAGAGATCTCTGTCAGGTGCTATACATGGAAGCAAAATTTGGCGCGTGAGGTGGTTCAAGAAAAATGGGTAAAGCTCCACGGCAGATGTTTAACTACACGAAAAGCTAAATGCTTCTCTTCATTGATCACACCGAAATACAAAGATATGTGATTTCAAGACTCACATTTACGGGCAGGTGAACATTCTATATATAAACCAAATATTACACACTATTCATATTCGAAAAGTAACTGCAGTGGTATCTCGATAAACAGAAATAACTTAGACAGAACTGCCACTGAAATAAAACACCCTCCTCATGGTTGGTTGGTTTTGTATTCATGCAGTGCTCTCTGCAATATCTCTCAGTAAATGGAACTCCTGATGAACGGAACCAATTTCCCTGGTCCCTTGAGGTTCTGTTTATGAGAGCCCCACTGTATTCGGTACTACTGAATAATCGAAACTAACCAAACATTTTGCAGCAACCTATTGTTAAAGTTTGGTTATTCTTCTCCATCTGCTAAACAAAGTATAGCTAATTATCAGAAGTAAAAGAAGTTTTTGAAGCAATGCATAAACAAAATTGATAATGCAAGCTTTGCTTTCGGTTTTTCACCAAAAGCCTACATGACAATTTGTGATGTTTGGTTGTAGTCTGTCATATAGTGTTTTTCGCAGTGTGGTCATGTAGCACTTTTATTTTTTATGCTACTACTGGGGAGATTTTTTTTGCAATGACCCTGTTACATGTGTCTATGGCACACAAGTTCTCCAGTAGCTTTTCTTTTCTTTTCCTCCTTCTGATCTTTCTTTTTTGCCAACCATTTATTTTGAGTTTTTGGAAAGCTACTCACACAGCAGTTATTCATTTATGGGAACCTTGTTTGCAACTAGACTCTAAAGATGTTCGAGAGGTTAGTTGTGCAATTACTTAATGACAGTTGGTGGTCTTGCATTTAAAACTGACCCCTTGCCCATGATACTTACCTGTCCTTCTTGCACTAGTGAGTACAGGTGTATTTATATCTATTTTTTAATTCTTTGTACTCACATTACAATTATGCTATAATATTATCAACTATATTGTTGTTTCAGAGGATTACTTGTCCAATGACTTCCAAGTGGGTCCAATCCGGAGTAGTATGCATATCAAACGCCAATGATGTCCAATTGGAACTGTCGTAATACCAAATGGAACCAATTGAACCTCCAATGAAGTCCAATCGGTACCTACTGAGACCCACTGAAAAACTCAATTAGACTCTAAGGCCTATTTTGACTGGAACAATAGTTTTCAGCAATTAAAGAGGCATACCTTGCCTTCGGCAGCCTACAAATTCATTGTCTTGATTTGAGTAAAGCAATTTATTATTTGGTATATCTCACCATGGTTCACATTCATCTTTAATATGTATTGGTAGAGTGGTATTACATTCAGCTCCTTCAACAAACACAACACTTGACTATTTGCATAAGGTTACATGCTGTTCCTTTGTTCCACTACTGTCACTGTATCAGTTCCTCATACAATTGAAAGTCGTTTAGTATTTACAAACTCCTCAGCTGGCCTCACATCCAATGGCTCACATCCCATGCATCACATTATGTAAAAAATTTAATTAAGCCTCTGTCAAACAGACTTCACTAAGCCTTTATTTAATATTACACTTTGTTAAGAAATTGGAAATATTCTATTCACAGTCAATAAAACTTAAAAATTGCACTATTCAAAAACTCCTATTTCCTTAGCAATATAGGTCCCTAAACACTTTTTTCAGTGAAGTTGATATGTAGTTATGCTATAATGAATACTGATTAGATGTCTATGTATCACATAAACACTGTTTTTGGTAAAGTTGATAATAGGTTAAAGTTATGCTAAATTGAACACTGATTATATGTTCCCTTTAAAAGTGCACCGCACTGTTTGTCACAATAATAGACTTAAGATGAAGGCAACAAAGCTGCTTCTCCAAACAGCATAACTGCATTAATGATTATTGTAAACCAATTGTATCACGAAATCAGCTGGAGTGGCACTCTGAACTCAGTAGGGTAAAAACTTTGGATCATTGGTGTAGCATAGTTCAGATTTAGTAGAACCAGCGCTTCGACGAAGCACAGCCAAAGTGTGCCTTTTTCATGCTCTTTGTCTAAGCACTGCTCCTACAAATCTTAACTTTGAACTCAAGTCCCAGAGAACACAGATAAAGTAAAAATTGCATGGGGAGAAAAATAAAGAAATTTGCAACCATGGGACTCAACATGAATGTAAAATGTGGGGGGGGGGCACTACAGAGATGAAAACATGGTGAAACCCTGATTGGCCTTGAGCACTTATTTACCCTCCTTAAAGTGTCAACAAGCGGCAAACTGTCCATGCTGCTTTCAAGTGTTCAGCAAAAAAAAGCATATACAACTAGTTGAGACATACCTGGTTTGGGTTGCAATGCCTCCCTGATAGCCCCTTCTGGGCCGCCAGCATCGAGAGCCACAGAGTTCAGAACACCGCACTCAAAACCCATGTCTTCTATCTTCTCAGCAAGTGCCTCCGCAGTCAGCAGTTCACCGTCATAAACAAACCTCGCATTTTCCTCTTTGAGTGAAACCTTCACACCTTTCACACCAGGCTCCTGCCCCACGTGAGACTCGATGTTACGAACACACGACTGGCAAGTCATGCCCTTTACACTCAGGAGAGTTGTTGAGAGCCTCAGGCGTGTCATCCCAACCTCTTGATCAATGATTTCCGTTGAGATATTCCTGGGATTAAAGCTGACAATACCCAAGGGGGGCCCGTTGATACCAGGAACCACAAAGATTGTGACGGCACCGGAAACAAGATGGCAGAGCTTTGTCTCCAATTGTTTTTTAAAGACGTCGCACGGTATTTCATTCTCTGCTTGGAAGACAGATGTGGAATGCGCAGAGTCTGCAACGCCGCCTGGGGCCTGAAGCTGCAGAAAGTCGCCAGGCTTGATACTGTAGCCAGCATCTTCAATTTTCCTCCTGATGCTTGTTTCAGATGTCACATCAAGTTTGTACGTCACAGCAGCCATTCCTGCTGTGGGTTCCACCTGCACCATATATGACAAAAGTTGTTTGCAGAGTGCGAAGTACAGATGGCAGCTGCGCTCATAAAACGTGGCAATAACCTAAGGTCTCCTCATTGCGTGAACAGCTGGTATAAAGAAAGTAGAGCGCGCAGATGCGCATGATTGATGCAATGAAGCCAGCTGGGAGGTCAGAAATGAAGCAGATGTAAACAACTGAACACCTACTGTATACTTTCTTTATTTTTTTATGAAGATTGGTAGCCAGGTTTGTAGATGCTAAGATTGTGTCCCAAACATCTTATACTACTACAAAGTAACCTGAAAAGGCCTTTTTGTCAGAAGCTATAGCATGAGAATATGTCTTTCCTTTTTGCCATAAAGCTAGAACAATACAAAAGGTGAAAGAAGAAAGAAAAAGATGAAGTCATATATACAATATCACAATGTAGTGCAGAATTCAGAGTCACATGCAGAAAAAGAAACGAGGCATTGTCTTATTTATATTTCAGTAGCTGACAAAAAAAAAGAAAGGACAGAATAATAATGTGAATTTACAAGTTCCCCTTATCGAATCTCACAAACAGCACAACTCAACCACTGAAGGAGGTACACAGCAAAGGGGCAATTTACATAGTAGTAGTTGAAATGGCAAATTATACACTCAAAATATTAACATGAATTAAGTTGCATCACTGCAGCTCTCCAAATGACCAAAGTGGCAAGTTAGTAAGGACAGAGAGACAGTATTGGTTCAATAGGGTGGCTAAACAGCTTCCCTTTTTTTTTAAATATTATTGTTAGTTTTGGAAAGTACAAATCAGGCAACAGTTAAGTCTTTGGTGTTCTTGGGATGTTGCCTCTTTACGATAAACAGCATTATGAAGCATCGTTCCAGCGCACAAATGAACAAGCACGAGAAGAGAAACACAACACGAATGCCAGACTTCAACTAAACTTTATTCATGGAAAACGGGGCTTTATGTACACAGGGGGAGGGAGGGGGGCTGCTAGTGCGCAGGACCACCCAAAAATATTTCCTTGGTCTAGGCAACAGTCATCAGAAGTGTCAAACCAAAAGAAGAAAGGAATAAAAGCAAAAAGTGAGAAAAGGTGAAAAAGCCATTCCCTCTCTTTTTTACATCACTCAGTACAATCTTGCTCATCTCCCACCCTACCTAGCTGATTCGACACACCCATTTGCCCTGACATAATCAAGTTATTTTTTCCCGAGTACAACAGAAGGAGCACTGACACAGTAATCGTTTTCTTTGGAGATACAAAATGCTTCAAAAATTTCCCGGTTTTTCTGATTGCTATATTTGCGCAACACACGTTTTCGTTGACACGTTGACGCATGTTTTCGTTGACGTCGGTACGTCTGTGTTAATAGTATTCCCCTCGCCTGTGGGAAATGCTATATTGGCCAAACCGGGCACTGTCTCAATGAACGCTTGCTAGAGCATCGCAAGAATGCTACTTCACTAAGTGGCACTGGTCATTTAGCCGAACACATTTGCCGTTGCTCGCACAAGCCAGCATGCAAGGCGTTTTTCGAACGAACACGTGTGTTGCGCAAATATAGCAATCAGAAAAACCGGGAAATTTTTGAAGCATTTTGTATCTCCAATGAAAACGATTACTGTGTCAGTGCTCCTTCTGTTGTACTCGGGAAAAAAGAACTTGATTATCTCAGGGCAAACGGGTGTGTCAAATCAGCTAGGTAGGGCGGGAGATGAGCAAGATTGTATTGAGTGATGTAAAAAAGAGAGGGAATGGCTTTTTCACCTTTTCTCACTTTTTGCTTTTATTTCTTTCTTCTTTTGGTTTGACACTTCTGATGACTGTTGCCTAGACCAAGGAAATATTTTTGGGTGGTCCTGCGCACTAGCAGCACCCCTCCCTCCCCCAGTGTACATAAAGCCCGGTTTTCCATGAATAAAATTCAGTTGAAGTCTGGCGTTCGTGTTGCCTTTCTCTTCTCGTCCTTGTTCATTTGTGCGCTGGAACGATGTTTCATAATGCTAATCACAACCAACTAGCCCAGCTGTCCATACTTAGCACTAACAGTGTGTAATTGAAGGTGCTTTTAAAGTGTGCGTGCTTTTATTATGCTAGTGTCTCAAAAACCAATCTTCTGTAGGCTACACATGTGCAGGTAATACATCTGTACACGTATATAGGCATTGATGCGCACTTGCATGCACATGGCCCCACAAGTGAAATCTATGACTTTGAAAGAGAGTAAGCCACATACCCTGACAGTATTAACTCCTTCGAGACTGGCTAGTGCACCTTGAATGGTCCTAGCACTTGACTGATCAGTCATACCTTCAATATAGAAGGTAATGGCTGATATATTCGACTCCATTTTATTGGAGGATGCCAGGCTGGATTTTATTGCAATGCAGCCAGTTTGACCTGTAGACTCGACCTGCACACAAACACCAGATTTCTTTCCACTGTTGCTCCCTTTCAGCTACACAATATTGCACAAGTGCTTTATAAACATGCCAATGATGTTGTCTACCTGAACATTATGTCATCTACATGTGTTGTGTCATCTGCACGTGTGGGCCACTGAACTAAAGCTCAACCAGACTTTGTCCTCATAGAGTTCACATGTAAATGGGATGAAAAAAAAACCATATAGAGAACAATGTCAAACACAACATTAGCAAGGCTGATGTCCAAGCCTTTTGAGCATTGCAACCTTGCCTAGATGTCAATTCTGGCAAATCTACAAGCTCAACATGATAAACACAAATTTTCAAAATTTTGTTATTGTAAGAATACTGCAGAGAAGCCTTTATGGCAGAGATATGAGCTCTTAATACATATATTACACTAAAAGCTAAGAGAGAGTGACAGGATTGCCTATTCTGGCTCCCTAATCACAATTGCAGCACATGATGATGCAGATAACTTGACCAAGGTAAAAACATTTTTCATAATGATATATGATTGCATTCTGCACACTATACAGATATTAAATGTGGGTGCAGCAGCCAGTGTTTTTCGCGTGCTCCTAGAAAGTAACTTATATCACCTTTCTCGAGAGTTCCAAAACTCAAGTGTCTTATCTTTCCATAAGAAATATCAGAAGCAAGTATAAGTGGATAGCATGATAGCAGAGATAGTTGCCAAGCAGACTTCTTTCACAGATGTATAATGCTTTGGTGAGAAACAAACCAAGAGAATACTTCTGGTGTTTCCAAGCACACTTATTCAGCATCGATACATGCAGCTCCGTACTGCCTGTAACCATCAGCTGAGTCACAGGCTTCAACCTAGCTGGTATGCATACCTGATTAACGAGCATGAATGAGGTATCATTAACTATTAAGCTGCACATGCATATATCCAATGCTGCCTTTAAAGGATCACTGATTATAACATGAAATCACTTTTTCACACAACTACTGCATCGCATGTCACTTGTGGTGTCCCGTCTTTGAATTAAGTGTGTCACAAAAGACAAGTTTACAAATATGACTTCACACTTTTTCTAAGTTAGTGGTATGAATGCTACGAGAAAACTTCAAGCTACCACATCTGCAAATGCAAAAGAAAAAAAATTGAAAAGGAAATTATTTTTTTAATTCTGGGGCTTTACACCCCGATATGAATATGAAGTAGGCCATAGTGGTGGGCTTCAGATTAATTTTTTACCACCTGGGTTTCTTTAATGTGCACCTAAATATAAGTACACAAGTGTTTTCTGCATTTTGCTTGCATTTCGCACCCTATGGAAATGTGACAGCCGCAGACAGGAGTCGAACCTGCAACTTCAAAATGCCATAGCTACTAAGCTATTGTGGCGGGTACAAAAAAAGAATAAAAGGAATAGGAATGATATAGAAACACAACAAACTACTTCTTTAAGTGTGTGTAATACATAATGATTTCCTAGTAAAAGGCATGTTAGAAGTGTTATGAAAATTTGCCATGGACACATCAAAATTTAGAAAACAGCACACACACAAGTGGTGCAATTACTAACACAAAGTGAAGATGACAGATTGCTAAAGAAAGGATATTATGAACAGATGTAAGGCGTTGCAGGCATTCTTTTGCAAAATATAACATAAACGTGTATAATAAATATCAGAACCATGGCACCCAATTAATAACTATGGTACTGTCATGGTGAAAGGTGCTATGCAAACAAGTGTAGAGACATTGTGTATAGATAAGTATAGACAAGTTGAGCAGATAACATTAGTACTGAACAAAGACAAATTCACACAAAACCTCCAGCCAGAATGGCTACATCCCTTCATGTACAGTCTGCAGAAAAAGGCAATACGATGGACCCTGTGAACAAAAAAAAAAATTGCAGTATGGATTCGCTGCAGCTTTGAACCACACATACTAAGAGTGTATTGTTGTTTATAGTACAACTGCAACACAACTACAAATTCCAGGCTGTAAAGAAAATTTGATCTTCTTTACATTATTGTGCTATGGTATCCAGCATTTTGCTTTTTGGCAGGCAATTGACCCTATATACCAATGGCAACGGCTAATTCTGGTCAGACAGTGAAAAAAAAAAGAGGAATGATAAACTGCACATCGCCTACAGTAAATCGGCTCCAAAAACCGCGGTCAGAAAAATATAGTCGTTCATTTTACTATACTTTTAAAAACAATTAAACCAATGCTTGCATAACATTTTTCTAACTATAGTTTCGGAAGGAAAACACTGCTGCTTTGAACGATTTTTTTTTAACTTATGCTTCAGCACAGCTGCCTGACGGACAGATAAGCTGGGCAAGCTCGTTAACTTGATGCAAATGTTATGCAGATCAAATTATGCAGACTGTACAATGTGGTTCCACAGGAATTCTGCTGCTTGCACAAACTTCCTGTTTTTGAGCACTCGGCGCGACGACGACTCTAACCCAGTAGTTGTCACGCCCTTTCGGCGCAGGCCACAGACTCCCTCCCTTTCTCAAATCAGCTGAGCAGCGTGACTCACAGTGAAAGGAGAAAAACTTCAAAATAGATCAAGACATTCCTACACTCCTTCACGCGATATCAATCGCGTAACTGGGTGACGCTCCGTTTGATCGCTCCTAATCACTCGTAAAAGATGCTCATACGAGAATTCTCTTTCCTTTGAACAAGGCAGTGGGGCGGTGGCCCGCAATTCTCACTCTCTTTACTAAACAGAGAACACACAGCTGCGCTAGCCAAGGACTTTGGCCGTGATAAACCATCTTCGAAAAGCGACCGTTGTATTTCAGACTAATACTTGTAAATAAGAGCGAAACATAAACAGCGATGTACGCGACATAATATCCCCAATGATATGCTAAATAAAATGAGATAACCATCTGGTTTGGGATATACGTCAATGCGTGGTGCTAATTGAACGAAACCAAAATGACGTGACAGCAAACAACACGACTGAAGGTGTACTGTCAAGTCACAAAACCGGCGGCAGAGCTTGTCAGCCACTCAGAACTGCAGGTGTTTTCGTTTTCTGGAGACATACCTTTGCGGATCAACGTATGGTAGAATCGACCATTGTCGCACCTTAGCTTCCACAAACTCCGGTGGCTGTTGTGACCTTTTTCAGGATGCCCAGTTTTTCGAGCCGACTAAACAATGCCGCTCAGACGTCGAGCCCTCGAGCGTGAAGTTCAGCCCACCAGCTGTCGCGACAGGCTTCGCGGCATAAATCGTACGGACGAACGCCGTCAATTGCCAAGAAACGTCACAGGAACGGAACGTCCACAACATTGCGAAAGTGGCCGAAGGGGCCCTGTTGCGGCTGCCACTTGCTGCTTCTAGCGGAAGTCAAAAAACAGGCGCATAAGAAGACGCTTCCGCCACCTTCCGCTCCCTTGCGGCAAGAAAAGACGTCAGGATATGGATGAAAATGGCCTACAAGATCAGTTTCATTTATTGTGGATATCTTGGAGGTCAGAAGCAGATGGCAAACATGAGATGACGGCACATCGTAATGTGCATAGCGAAATGTAAAATAGTAAGTAAAACTTGAAAAATTAGACGCACTTTTAACAAACTTGCGAGAACTACAATGTAAATCACCAATGACTACTACTACGTGGCCTTCGATATTAAAAAGCGAGAAAGAACCAGTCCGTCGTTTAATCTTGGAGACAAGCTTTGTCTCACCATCATTCATAGTATGGTGTACTGAAATAGGGTAGTGTATCATCCGGCGGCGAAAACGTGCCTCCTCTTATTGTAATGACGACCGTGGGTGCTGGAGCACGGATGATGGATGGATGTTATGAGCGTCCCCTTTGGAACGGGGCGGTGGCTTGCGCCACCAAGCTCTTGCTACTATGCTGCCTAATATCCTACCTAGGTTAACCAATGAGAAACAAAAAAAAAAGGACACTATGAACTACCACGTCCAAATTTTCTGATACCCTATTGCGAACTGTGCTTTTGTACGTCTCCGTCTTTTGTCGTTTCCCTACTTTTCTTCCACCAATCCTCCAATCGCCTCTTACTGATGTCTATTGCGGACCTGTTTGCTTTACCATTGCTCCCGCTGAACCCAAGGGCTTCAAGGAGGCCAGTGGTGCCTAAATCGACCGCTGGATAGACGTCTTCACATTCTAATAAAATATGCTCCGTCGTTTCCCTAGCTTTACCGCAGCACGCCAGTCTGCTGCAGCGCCACCTGCCGCTACAGCTTGGAGTCATTGCCGGCAAAAGGGAATAATGGTGCAACATAACTATCCGGGATAGATAGTTATGGTGGTCGCGGAAATCATGCATGTACGTACGGAGCTCGCTGATTGCTTGTTGTGGCTTTTCCTGCCGCGTTTGCGCATTCTTTATGTGCACTGGAAGCGCCGCATTTCTAAATCACTCTGTGTGTGTGCGCGTGTGCGTGTGTGTGTGTGTGTGTGTGTGTGTGTGTGTGTGTGTGTGTGTGTGTGTGTGTGTGTGTGTGTGTGTGTGTGTGTGTGTGTGTGTGTGTGTGTGTGTGTGTGTGTGTGTGTTACTTCTGTCAAACCTGATGGCAACCGCTTTTCTGGCTGATGCAACATGAAATTAAGGAATCATATGCAACCTACCAGGCACAGTGCAGGTGCTCCTTCCAGAATTCTTATCGTCGTGTGATTTAAAATACTAAAAACATATGCATGCTTAGCGAGCGGAACAAGTAGACGTGTGTTTGTCTTCTGCAACCGAAACGCTGAGCAGAGGATCAGGAACACTGCATGACCTGTGGTTGGAAACGTGCAAGCTTAGAGGCCTTTTGATATATCCTAACAGTTTGTGGTGTTTATATTTTGTGAATTGTGCTAATTTCAATTGTTTTGAGAGCGTTTTAGACCATAAACGCAGAAAGTTTTGCAGAACATGTTTAAATTTCGCGCGGCAGGCACCCCGGTCGATCGCAGCCTCCTGCTGATGGCGTCATCGCAGAAGCGCCCCCGGTTTTGCTGTACGAACGATACACTGCCACATTCTAGTACACCATATTCATAGCATGCATGGTGGCAGCATGGATGGCAGGACGTTTTCAGCTGTCTGGTTTTCGCAAGCAATTAAGAATACTATATTTAGAAAAAACTCATATGTTAATGCTATTTCTTAATCTTTATGGAACTTAAGTGCTGCTACTTTAATGAAATTTGATAAACGATAGTCTGAAATCGTCTAATCTCTCTCAAAAGCTGTAGACAATCGTCGCCTAAGCCTTCCCCTTCCAGAATATCCCCCAAATTTTGCGGTCTACATTGTCATACGCTCCCGTAATGTCTAAAAAGGCCACATACAACGGTCTGCTTTCTACTCTTGATATTCCTATACACTGAGTAAGAATATTATCGAAACGCCTACCTATGCTGAAGCCATTCTGAAGTGTTCTGTGATATAACGGTCTGCTTTCTACTCTTGAAATTCTCGTCCGCAATTCGCTCCCTCGTACTTGCGCGAAGAAGCCAATCGCGACCGAGATTTTCGATCCCGACCGTGCTCGATCGTAATCAAAAGTGTGCCGTGGGACACAGGGATGTGGGACCCAGGGGCTTAATGCGCTTCAGCCCTTCCCCCGACCCCCCCGCCCCGAAATTTTTTCGTGCTGTCATGCGCCGCCAACCAAAACAACCCCCGGCGCCGGAAATCATGCTCGATTTTGTCTAGAATGTCCTTTTCATGCTCAAAAAGACACTTGAGCGCAAACATTGCGAAATCTGGCTGGATTTCGCGGCAACGCCATGCACCGGGGGTCACATATCGTAACGCCAAGGAGCTCCATCTGAGTACAAAGTTTCAAAGGCGTTTGGATGGCGAGCGGGCTCGTCGCTGCATCTCGCGGAGGCCGCGGAATCTAGGGAGCGCTTGAATTTCAATTCTGAAACTTTGTAGGTATAAAGTTCTCAAACTTCTGATACGAAAGGTGCACTGACATTTCGAAAGTCGTGCATTAGATTTTCAATTCCGGAACTATGTGGGCTTAGTGTTGTTACAAACATTTGACGCCAAAGGTGCATTGACTTTTCTAAAGTCGTACATCAGACCATACAAAGAGACAAGCCAAATCAACGCACTGTCAGACAAGTTGGCAAAGCACGCAGCGAGGTCCGATGAGACGAAGCGTTGTGGTGGTTCATCTGTGCGGTCATGTCACAGAAACGAATATCAACTTTTTTTTTTCACCTGCGCCAAAGCATCCATGTCAAGACACCAAAGCCAGCAAAGGTATACTACGTTCTTATTTATTGTTCTACTTGGACTTCTGTTCGCGAGGACACACTGTGCCTCTTCCTTTTCTTTTTTGTTCTCGGTACTCGCGGGCTGCCGAACCAGCCAGAGCCAGGCGCGTACCCGGGGGGGGGGGGCGCCCCCCCCCCGAAATCATGTGTCATACCCCCCCCCCCCCTCCCCACCCACGCCACCACTCCTCACACACATTCCTAAAGCGCCGCCAGATCAATGTTGAGACTTGGCAGCTGTTCATCGGTCAGCATTATGCTGCCTTGTTCACTCCTTTTAGATGGCGGTAGTTATCGGCCTCTCTTGTAATGTGAAGGACAGTTTTCTCATAGATTCCGCACCCGCGCAATTAACTCGAGATGCGTTCAGTTGTCACCATCTATTCAACCGTCACGCCCATAGCTGTTGCTTTTGTTAGTTCAACCTTCTTTGTTTAGGCTGATCCTGGGACCAGGAGGGGGATGCGGCTGTTACTCAGCTGGTCTGTACTCTCATGGAACGAGTTGCGGCCAGAGAAAACGCCAATTGCGTTTAACTTTTCCCTTTGCTTCATTAGTTCCTTGAGTTACAGCTCGCCGCGACGCTGGCAGATGCCCGGAACCATATACACGTGATATGGGTTAGATAAGGTGGGAAATAAAATAATGTGAAAGAGCGTACATCATGAAACCCTGCAATAACCCTTAACCCATAAGCAAGATGACTGTCGCCCGTTACCTCGTCTGTTTTTCCCTAATTGTATAGCACTTTTCGTGCAAAATTGGCAACTGGAAACAAAAATCGCAAGGAGTTGAGAAATTAAGCGATCTACTAAGGGAGAGAGCCAAGGCAACAACCAAACTGCAAGCAAAAGCGAATAATAAAAAAGTTAGCCGTTGTTTATGAGAATATTTACGGATCAACATCTTTTTATTTAAAAAGGAAGTAGAGAATACGCCGCCGGAAGTGGAGAACAATTACTAGTTTTGAATGATGCTTCTACAGTTATCGGTCGAACCGCCTCACCTAGCCACTTCTCTGCTGTGCTTATGTGGGTGTTTTTCTAACCTTTCGCGGTGAGCGCAGTACGTCTAGAATCGCAAAGTCCTGCGCTCTACGCGGTTGTATGGGACTGGCGGCCGCACAGCGTTACGCAATTCGCGGAACTGTCAAAACTGATCAACAAGGCGAAAATAACTGATATTCGAAACTATAACATGAGAAAGACTGAAGAAGCCGTAAAAAATGAACGCAGCCTGAAATCAGTAAAAAAGAAACCTGGCATAGGACAAACCATGATGTATGCATTAAAAGATAAGAAGGATAATATCATCAGCAATCTCGAAGATATAGTAAAAGCAGCGGAAAAATTTTAAGCTGACCTGTATACAGTACCCAGAGGAGTCACGATACCTCACTTAG
The DNA here is from genome assembly GCF_050947875.1 of Dermacentor variabilis. Classification (NCBI taxonomy): domain Eukaryota; kingdom Metazoa; phylum Arthropoda; class Arachnida; order Ixodida; family Ixodidae; genus Dermacentor; species Dermacentor variabilis. Next base: position 18,669,281 of record NC_134571.1, read on the forward strand.
AAACAGCAATGAACAGGATACAGAAACTCTTCTCTAACTAGCGATGAGGTCAGAAGGGCCCTGCAAGACATGAAACGATGAAGATCGGGGGGAGAAGGTGGAATAACAGTCAACTTAATCAAAGATGGAGGAGACATAATGCTTGGAAAACTGGCGTCTCTTTATACGAAGTGTCTATCGACTGCAAGGGTCCCAGAAAAGTGGAAGAATGCAGACATTATACTAATCCACAAAAAAAAGGAGACGTTAAAGAATTGAAAAATTATAGGTCTATTAGCTTGCTCCCAGTATTATCATCATCAGCCTGGTTACGCCCACTGCAGGGCAAAGGCCTCTCCCATACTTCTCCAACAACCCCGGTCATGTACTAATTGTGGCCATGCCGTCCCTGCAAACTTCATAATCTCATCCGCCCACCTGACTTTCTGCCGCCCCCTGCTACGCTTCCCTTCCCTTGGGATCCAGTCCGTAACCCTTAATGACCATCGGTTATCTTCCCTCCTCATTACATGTCCTGCCCATGCCCATTTCTTTTTCTTGATTTCAACTAAGATGTCATTAACTCGCGTTTGTTCCCTCACCCAATCTGCTCTTTTCTTATCCCTTAACGTTACACCTATCATTCTTCTTTCCATAGCTCGTTGTGTCGTCCTCAATTTGAGTAGAACCCTTTTCGTAAGCCTCCAGGTTTCTGCCCCGTAGGTGAGTACTGGTAAGACACAGCTATTATATACTTTTCTCTTATTATATATTTATATATAATATTTATATTTATTTATTTATTAATATTTATATATAATATATTTATATATATTTATATATATATATTTATATATTATGTATATTTATTATATATTTATAATAATATATATTTATTATATATTTATTTATGTATTATATAAGATATTTACCAAAATAATCTCCAATAGAATAAGGGCAACACTGGATTTTGTCAACCAAGGGAACAGGCTGGCTTCAGGAAGAGATACATTACAATGGATCACATCCATGTCATCAATCAGGTTATCGCGAAATCTGCAGAGTAAATAAGCCTCTCTATGTGGCTTATATAGATTACGCAAATGCATTTGATTCAGTAGAGATACCAGCAGTCATAGAGGCACTACGTAATCAAGGAGTACAGAACGCTTACGTAAAAAGCTTGGAAAATATTGCTACATGCGTGTGGTATTTGTTTGTTTGAACGAGGCGCGTGGGCGCCATCACACCGGAAAAGAGGAGGAAGAACGAACTGGGCTCGCGCTGTGAATCTAAAAGGTCAGCGCTGCAACCGTTGTTGTAAATATAATCTGTAAATAGCTTCTCGTCTTACTGACTCGTCCTTCGCGTAAGAATATCTACAGAGGTTCTACAGCTACCTTAATTCTACACAAGAAAAGCAGGGAGATACCTATAGAGAAAGGGGTCAGACAGGGAGACACAATTTCTCCGAAGCTATTCACTGCGTGCTTAGAATAATTCAAGCTATTAAACTGGGAAGGCCTAGGAGTAAAGGTCGACGGCAAATATCACAGCAACCTTCGGTTTGCCGGCGATATTGTTCTATTCAACAACAATGCAGACGCGTTACAACAAATGATTGGAGACCTTAACAGAGAGAGTCTAAGAGTGGGGTAGAATATTAATACGCAGAAGATGAAGATAATGATAAATAGCCGGGCAAAGGAACAAGAGATCAGGATCGCCAGTCGGCCACTAAAGACTGTGAAGGGCAACACCGGATTTTGTCAACCAAGGGAACAGGCTGGCTTCAGGAAGAGATACCTTACAATGGATCACATCCATGTCATCAATCAGGTTATCGCGAAATCTGCAGAGTACTACTGCAATGTGTACGTGTACCTAGGTCAATTAATCACAGGGATCCCTGATCATGAGAAGGAAATTCACAGAAGAATAAAAATAGGTTGGATCGCATATGGCAGAAATTGCCAGCTCCTGACTGCAAGCTTACCATTATTACTGAAGAGTAAGGTGTGCAATCAGTGCATTTTGCCAGTCCTGACATATGGGGCAGAGTCTTGAGAGCCAGTTAAGGACCGCGCAAAGAGCGATCGAACGAAGATTGCTAGGCATAACGTTAAGAGAGAGAAAGAGGGCTGTTTGGATCAGAAAGCGAACGGGTATAGACGTTATTCTAATTGACATCAAGAGGAAAAAAATTTACCTGGGCAGGTCATGTAATGCGCCGGTTAGATAACCGTTGGATCATTCGGGTTACAGAATGGGTACCAAGAGAAGGAAAACGCGATCGAGGACGACAAAACACTAGGTGGAGCGATGAAATTAGGAAATTCGCGGGTACTTGTTGGAATGGGTTGGCGCAGGACAGAGGTAATTGGAGATCGCAGAGAGAGGCCTTCGTCCATCAGTGGACATAAAACAGTATGATGATGATGGTGATGATGATGATGATGATAATGGAGTTGTTGCACCCCCCCCCCCCCCCCGAAAAAAAATCCTGGGTACGTGCCTGGCCAGAGCGCATGCGTTTTTCTCGTGCTGCATCGACTACCGCGCGGCGCACTTCGATGCGCGTTCGTTTTTCTCTGGCCGAGTGGATTTTCGCCTGGCAGAGCTTTGGACGCTTTCTGGCTAGAAGACGAGAAAAAGAAATAATGCATGGTCGTTCGCCGCCATCACTACGGGGACTCGACGGATTGCAAAGCGTTCACTTGAGAGCAACTTCTCCGGAAAATTTTGTCTCCCCGGTGTAGAATACAGAGCACTGTGCGTATGGTTCTCTGTGGACCATGTGTCTCACGTTTTCTTCGATATTCCGATATTATATGTGCCCAAAGTAGGCATTCGATTGTAGCCAACATGCTTTCCTTTGCGTTATTTCATCTTCAGCGCCCACGGCCCAACAAAAGAAAAAAAGACATTGTTGCGGCGCAGCGAATTGTCGCATGGTGAAAGTATGATTTTATTACTTGTTTTTAGCGGAAAGTAATGGACCACGGGACGCTTCAGTTGCCGGATACTCTTATTATGTTATTGCGATAGAAGTTATGTGGACACTCCAGGCGCATTTTTGCCGTCGCTGTCGCCCTCATACTCTGTATAAAGTCCAGAGGCGGTAAGATCTTGACCGCGCGCCGCATGCTGTACGTGCAGGTGAAACCGTAAGGGGGGAGGGGGGCATGTGTAAGCCGACGATGAAGGCCCAGTCTTGTGTGCGCAAGAGAGAAAAGCGGGGAGGAAGTGCGCCAGCTTTCGTCGCGCGCGATACATCAGGGTAGTGGATTGAGTGGGGGCTGTGATCTGTGACTCTGTGGCTGCGCAACACGTTTATTTGCCTTGTTTGACGTATCACATATAGCGACTTTTGCTTATATACGTAGATTTATTGGAGGCTTATACGTATATTTAAACATCTTGTTGCGAGGTTTTGTGTATATGTGCAGTGAACTTTGTTTCCAGTGACACTTTTTTGCCCTTAATCAAGCTGTATCTTCGCATTTGTACATTCTATTGTATCTTTGCATTTCTAATGCACGAAGGCGAGTCAAATTAAAGTGAGCCAACGCACCCCGCGCAATAATGGTTCTGTTCATTATCTGTGAGGCATGCACGTGGCACAGAGGCACCTCTTATATACAAAAGTGACATGCAGGTGTGAGGATCAAGGTTGTTTAATGCTTTCATACACTGGGGTGAAGATGGTTGTGTGAGATAATGGACACTCCGAAAGTTGAACAGCGTCGTGTCGAGAGGTTTTTGACAGATGAAGATGTTTCATAAAAAGAAGTCGCCGTTGTTACTGTTGCCGAGAAGTAGCGACGCCTGCCTATCGAAGCTCGACCGACATTACTTATTGGCTAGCGTGGCGTTGTCGGCGGGCTGCAGGTATCCGGTAGATCATGGCGACCAAGTAGGGGCGAGACCATTTGCTAGTGCGAAACTTGCACGGTTTATTCAAAGGTAGTTGAAAGAAAATAAGAAAAGCATGAAGTATGAAGTCTCAAGTATGAAGTATCAAGTATGAAGTATATCAAAGTACATTTCGGAGGCCCTTAAATAGGCTCGCTACAAGAGTGGGCGGGATCTTGCTTCCGCCGACGACACGTGACAGGCACGGAGAGAGGGCCCCTCCTCCTGCAATACCGAGCACGGGTAGGAGAAGTCGGTCCTCTTTTCGACGAATCCGGGGAGAAGGTCGGGTGAATGACCTCTCCGGCGCCGTGGGGTCCGGCCAAGAGAAGTTGAAGGGGATGAGGTAAGCACGCACGATGCCACGACCATGAGAGGAGGGGAAGGGGATGAGGTCGCCCGTGGGCTCCGGCTCAGAGGTAGGGTGAATGACCTCTCCGGCGCCGTGGGGTCCGGCCAAGAGAAGGTGAAGGGGATGGTCGCCCGTGGGCTCCGGCTCAGGGGTAGGGTGAATGATCTGTCGCCACGTGGTGTCAGACGCCAACCATAACACCGTATGGCTGACGTGTACGGTGAACATTTCATTTCATTGGCCACTGTGAATTTTTGGAGCAAACGGCTCAAAGAAGGACGTGAAAGTTACAAAAACGATCCAAGACCAGGCCAAAGCAACCGTGCAGTCACAGCCAAAACAATTCCAAACGCTGGTTAGACAAGAACGGAGGATAAGCATCGATGAATTGGCAGGCCGTGTGAACATGAATCACGGTTCGGGCCACACTATAATTCATGAGCATCTTGGTTATTGGCTCTTGTGTGCGCAATGGATGCCCAAGATTTTGAACCGCCTCCAGAAGACGGAGAGTTTCGGCTTTGCCTTGACTATAATCTAATCCAGTATCATAATGAGGGTGACGGGTACGAATCATGGTGCCACTACTACGAGCCTGAAACACGACGGCAAAGCTTACAGTAGAAACACTTGAATTCACCACCCACAAGAAAAGACGTCAGTTCTGCCGGAAAGGTGTTGACTTTTTTTTTCGATCGTCAGGTGCCATTATTGATCGAATTTGCTAAACCTAGAGAGACTATCAATCGTTTCCGATAGTGTGAAACGCCGGATCGGCTGCGTGTCGCAATCAAGAAGAAATGATGTGAAAAATTCAGGAATGGGGTCATCTTGCTGCACGACCATGCCCGTCCCCACGTCGCTGATATGGTTAATACAAAACTAGCAAAGTTCTAGTGGGAAATGCTGCAACATCCACCATACAGCCCAGACCTGTCGCCTTGCGACTTCCACATTTTCGAGCATTTGAAGAAGCACCCCAAGGGAACCAGATTCGTGTCGGACGATGCCGTAAAAGAGTCAGTTACAGACTTTTTGAAGCAGCAACCCAAGGAGTTTTATAAGACGGGAATCACGCGACTCGTTAGTAAGTGGGACAAATGTCTAAATGCTCATGGAGACTCTTTTAAATGAAGTACCCCGTTTGTCATATATTCGCATTGGCCCACTTTCATTTGACTCACCCTTGTATATTTTGCAGAACTCCTGCTTTCTATAAGTGCTTTCTATTGCGACTATAATTTCGGAGCAATTACTCACAATACACGACTGGTGACAGCTGCTCCTGGGCGATACATCTTAACAAGGGACAGCGTCATTGAGATTTTTCTCTGGTCGTTGCATATGTACAAAACTGTAGACAAGGTTCTTCAATGAGAGAGCGAGAGAGATGCAAATGAGAGAAAGGCAGGGAGACTAAAAAAGTTTCTATGAAATATTTGTCCTCAACTTGTTCATTTCATGGCCTTTACATTTTTCATATCAGCCGCATACACATCTTTGATTGTTTGAAAATGATATAGTTCTAAAGTTCATGTGATAGTTCCTTTACTTGTTAAATACACAGAAAACATGGAAGCATTGATATCAGTTATTTTGGGCACAATTTTTTAGACATACGAGTATATTCCTTTATTTAAAAATATATATTTTACTTGTCTTGGCAGTGCGTAGCGTTTAAGAATTTGTTCAGCATCTTTCGCAATGGCAACTTTATTAACCGATTTTATCCCTCGAAAAATTCTATAAGGAGGAGACCAAGCTACAAAATGAGCCACCGCCAGAACGAAATTTCTGGTTACGCCACTGGTGGGAACCACCCTCTATATTGACACGTGTGCTTATCTTTATCGGGCGACCACGTTTCGCCGCTTAACAACTGTAATCGCACAGTGACGGACGCGCCTGCATGTATCCGACGTTTCTGGAAAGTTATCGATGCTTCTACCCGGCTGTCTGTTGTCGCCGAACCTTGTGTTATCTGATTTCATCGCGTAACGCGAATGGTGTAGAACTTTGTGGAAGGCACGCGGGTCCAAACGATTAGTCTGGAACATTCGACGACTGCTCTATAAGAGCCGACGCGCTTGACCCACTGATCAGGTTTCCGACGATCGCCGACTCTGTTCGCCGACGCGAGGAAGACGGACATTTGGCGCGCTCCTGACCACCGCCCGCTCTGCTACCACTGCGGAGAAGCGGGTCACGTCTACCGACGATGTCCATACCGGGAGATGGGACTGCGAGGTTTCGCCGTTAACGCTCCGCGCCCGCAGCAAGGTGAACGCCCCCGGGATATCGCCGACTACCTCGCCGCTACTCAGTGGAGCTCTCGACGACCGTCGCGTTCGCCATCACCAGGCCGCTACCAGTCGCCGCAGCGCCGACCATACACTGGCCCAGCCCGGGGCCGGTCAGCGAGCCCATATCCGGAAAACTAAAGGCAGCAACCGATGGCGGTGCGGTTGCTGTTCGTCGAACTGACCAAGATCCTCCGCCGCCGACGAAGACGCCGAAGAAACCATCTCGACGACATAATAACGACACGCCGCCGTCCCGAGGAAGTCAGGAAGTCAAGACTACACCTACGAAAGACGACTTGACGATGCGACGTACCAGCTTCAGTTCAACACGACGCAGCCGTGATCCGACGCCAAGACCCAACTGCAATGCAAGACAAAGAACCACCGACCTCGACGTGCTTCTAGACGGCCACGCAGTCACCGCCTTAGTCGACACAGGCGCCGATTACTCAGTCATGAGTGGACACATCGCCGTCCTGTTAAAGAAGGTTAAGACTGCATGGGAAGGCCCTCAAATTCGGACCGCTGGAGGACACCTGATTACGTCGACAGGAATGTGCACGGCAAGAATTACCATTCACGACCGCACTTACCCTGTCACCTTCGTTATCCTCCAACAGTGTTCACGAGACGTCATTCTCGGCATGGACTTCCTCAACCAACACGGCGCAGTCATCGACCTGAAGTCGAAGTCCATAACGCTGTCGGAAGATAATGCGATACCGCCGGAGAGCCCTCGTAGTCACCACGCCTTGAGTGTGCTCGAACATCAAGTGAGCATCCCGCCTCGCTCCAGCATTGTTATTTCGGTCAGCACCGAAACACTCGCTGACGTAGAAGGCGTCATCGAAGGTGACCAACGTCTACTGCTAGACCGTGAAATTTGCGTCGCAAGAGGGATCGCTCGACTGCACGGAGGAAACACGAAAGTGTTGCTGACAAACTTCAGCCAGGAGTTCAAGCACATCATCAAGGGCACGACGATCGCATACATCGAGGAAATTCTGGAAAACAGCAATGCGTTTGTCCTCTCGGATTCCGCCGCATCTACCCCGACGACCTTAGTTCCCGAGCCAGACTTCGACATAAATCCAAGTCTCCCCGCGATTAAGCAACAACAGCTCAGAAGTCTACTTCGACGATACAAGGAGTGCTTTTCGACGTCATCAAGGATTCGACGAACCCCAGTCGCAAAGCATCGCATAATAACCGAAGAGGGCGGTCGACCTCTCCGCCAGAGCCCATACCGAGTTTCGACGCGAGAACGCGAAGCTATAAGGCACCAAGTCGACGAAATGCTGCACGACGACATCATCCAGCCGTCCAAAAGCCCGTGGGCATCTCCTGTAGTCTTGGTGAAAAAAAAGGACGAAACCCTGCGTTTCTGCGTCGATTATCGTCGTCTGAACAAGATCACGAAGAAGGACGTATACCCCCTCCCACGGATAGACGACGCACTGGATCGGCTCTGCAACGCTAAATACTTCTTGTCAATGGACCTCAAGTCTGGCTATTGGCAAATAGAAGTCGACGAAAGAGATCGCGAAAAGACGGCCTTCATCACCCCAGACGGCCTCTACGAGTTCAAGGTTATGCCATTCGGACTGTGCTCGGCGCCTGCAACGTTCCAGCGTGTGATGGACACGGTTTTAGCAGGATTGAAGTGGCAGACCTGTCTCGTTTACTTGGATGACGTCGTCGTCTTCGCCGGAAATTTCGACGATCACCTGAGGCGGCTTGCGACAGTACTAGAGGCCATCAAGTCATCAGGGCTCACTCTGAAGGCGGAAAAGTTCCGATTCGCTTACGATGAGCTTTTGTTTCTAGGCCACGTCATCAGCAAATCAGGCGCACGCCCCGACCCACAGAAGACAGCTGCCATCGCAAAGTTCCCGCAGCCAACCGACAAGAAGGCAGTGCGCAGATTCCTTGGCATGTGTGCCTACTATAGGCGCTTTGTCAAGGACTTTTCACGCATCGCGGAGCCGCTAACACATCTAACCAAATGTGATGTCGAGTGCAAGTGGGAAACGCCGCAGGCCAAGGCATTTCAAGAACTCAAACGACGCATGCAGTCGCCGCCGGTGCTTGCACACTTCGACGAGGACGCCGATACCGAAATCCACACTGACGCCAGTAGCCTAGGCCTCGGTGCCGTCCTAGTTCAGAGGAAAGAAGGACTTGAACGGGTGATATCGTATGCTAGCCGGTCGCCGTCAAAAGCGGAAAGCAATTATTCTACGACTGAAAAGGAATGCCTCGCCATCATTTGGGCTACAGCTAAATTCCGCCCTTACCTCTATGGCAGGCCATTCAAAGTCGTCAGCGACCACCACGCGTTGTGTTGGCTAGCTAACTTAAAGGACCCTTCAGGACGGCTGGCGCGGTGGAGCCTCAGACTACAAGAATATGACGTCACGGTAATATACAAGTCCGGAAGAAAACACTCCGACGCCGACTGCTTATCACGCGCCCCCATCGATCCCCCGCCGCAAGACGACGAGGACGACGACGCCTTCCTTGGGATAATAAGCGCGGAAGACTTCACTAAACAGCAACGAGCAGACCCGGAGCTAAAAGGCCTCGTCGAGTATTTGGAAGGGAACACCGACGTTGTCCCTAGGGCATTTAAGCGCGGGTTTTCTTCGTTCATGCTACAAAACAACCTGCTCGTGAAGAAGAACTTCTCACCAGTCCGCGCCAGCTACCTTCTTGTTGTACCCTCAGCGCTGCGTCCAGAAATACTGCACGCCCTACACGACGATCCAACCGCTGGGCACCTGGGGTTCTATCTCCCGGACGCTGTCGAGAATACAGGAAAGGTATTACTGGCCGCGTCTGACCGCCGACGTCGCCCGTTACGTCAAGACATGCCGAGACTGTCAACGACGCAAGACACCACCGACAAGGCCAGCAGGATTACTACAGCCGATCGAACCTCCTCGCCGACCATTCCAGCAGATTGGGATGGATTTGTTGGGGCCGTTTCCGTTGTCAACATCCGGGAATAAGTGGATCTTCGTGGCGACGGACTATCTCACCCGCTTTGCTGAAACTAAAGCTCTACCAAAAGGCAGCGCAGCCGAAGTGGCGAAATTTTTCGTCGAGAACATCCTGCTGCGACATGGTGCTCCAGAAGTCCTCATCACCGACAGAGGAACGGCTTTTACAGCAGAGCTCACCCAGGCCATTCTGCAGTATAGCCAGACAAGCCACAGGAGGACAACTGCCTACCATCCGCAGACGAATGGTCTCACGGAGCGCCTGAACAAGACCCTCGCCGACATGCTAGCAATGTACGTCGACGTCGAGCACAAGACTTGGGACGCGGTCCTGCCGTATGTAACCTTCGCTTACAACACGGCAGTGCAAGAAACAACACAGATCACGCCGTTTAAGCTGGTTTACGGCAGGATCCCGACAACGACGCTCGACGCCATGCTGGCCCACGTCACTGACGAAGAGAATGTGGACGTCGCTAGCTATCTGCAGCGCGCCGAAGAAGCCCGACAGCTCGCCCGCCTACGGATCAAGAACCAACAGAGGACCGACAGCCGACACTACAACCTCCGACGACGCTTCGTCGAGTACCAGCCCGGCGACCGTGTTTGGGTTTGGACACCGATGCGCCGACGAGGTCTGAGTGAGAAACTATTGCGCCGCTATTTCGGACCCTACAAGGTCATTCGACGTATTGGCGCACTGGACTATGAGGTCGTGCCAGAAGGAATTTCGCATTCATAGCGGCGCCGCGCACGATCTGAAGTGGTCCACGTGGTGCGTCTGAAACCCTTTTACGGACGCTGACGAACTTCCTTATTTTATTGTTTTCTTTGCTACGGGTGTTTTTCTTTATTACTTTCGTTTGTATGCAGCATCGGGTCGATGCTTTTTAAGAGGGGGGTATTGACACGTGTGCTTATCTTTATCGGCGACCACGTTTCGCCGCTTAACAACTGTAATCGCACAGCGACGGACGCGCCTGCATGTATCCGACGTTTCTGGAAAGTTATCGATGCTTCTACCCGGCTGTCTGTTGTCGCCGAACCTTGTGTTATCTGATTTCATCGCGTAACGCGAATGGTGTAGAACTTTGTGGAATGCACGCGGGTCCAAACGATTAGTCTGGAACATTCGACGACTGCTCTATAAGAGCCGACGCGCTTGACCCGCTGATCAGATTTCCGACGATCGCCGACTCTGTTCGCCGCTTTCGTTGTGCTATAAGTGTAGCCTGTTTTGTGGGCACAGGTTCGCCCAATAAAATCTAGTTTTGCCTTTCACAGTATTGCTACTGTGTTCTTAACGTCACCACCACGTGACAATATGAACGAAGTTCTTGGTCGCGAATGGCTCTTTTGCGCGAGCTGCGGAAGAGAGCATCGTGGTTGAGCAATTAGATTGCGATGGTAAGTGCCCCATATGATTGGACTATTAGAAAATCCCAAATTTATTTCCAAGAAATAACCTGGGGTCGACTTCAGAAAGCCTTTTGTACATAAGTGCTGTTTTTCATTGGCTGATCGCCTTCGCTAATAATATGTCCTACATCACCATTGGCTGGGACGAGCGCTTTAAGCGTGAGAACGCTTTGTGAATACGGGCCCTGGTTTCAGAGACGGTAAAAAAGTGGCGAGCTTCACCACTTTCACGCTTCTTTCACGCTTGGAAAAGCACTTTTATGTAGCACGTATTGAGCTACAGAAACTAAGCTGTCTCGGGAGTTTTTCATGTCGCTCTACAATTTTCTCATTGACACTTTTAATCTGGTTTGAAAATTAATTAAGGCTAATTATCTGATTAGACGGAATGAAAAAGATAATTTTATTACTTCCAAGCGGCGGAAAACGACATTACCTTGATTCTATCCTGCTACGTGGCATTCACATATCTTTAAACTCTGGCTAAAGTTAGCTGGGACAACCTGTATATCTTGCGTAAAAAAGTGTGCATCTTAGCTGATTCTGATTTAAGAAAACGTAGGTAGGGTGAGGTTGCGAATTTAATCTTACTGATAACGAAGGCATGTACCAAGCGGAGGAGTTCGGACTCTTTTAGTCCGCCATGTTTATTGGAAACTCACCCTAGAAGGCGCAGGGTGTAATCAACTCTGATGAGTGTATGTAGGGTAGATGTGTTGAGCCGGTTGCTTCGAATGTGTAAACCAAGCACCCGGAGCCTGTCCATTCTTGTAACAGGGTTGTAGTTTAGGATGACCTGTATATTAGATACGTGTGCTTCGGCCCCTCAGTGGCATGGCCGGAGAAGTAGCTAGGATTTTTGAGGGAAACATGAGATTCATATCCTTTGCATGAGCTACGACCATGTTGGCTTCAGCCCGCAGAGTTTCTTGAATCTCTTCATCGGAGCCGCCAGTCGTCCAAAGATTGATGTCGTCAGCATAGAGCGAAAACATGAAATCAGGAATAGATTGCAATGCTCGGACCATCGGCATCGCAGAGACATTAAACAAGAGAGAACACTGAGGCATGGGGGCGTGCCGTGCGTACTGCCCAAAGAGTACGAGGGGGATTGCTCTGTGCCTATATATTGTGATGCGGTTGGCTAACAAGGTACCTATGTAGTCAACCCCAATAAGATTAAGCTCTCAGAGGATGGCGAAATGTGAAATGTTATTGAAGGCGCCGTGGAGGTCCTGACTCATAATTGGGTATCTAGACTTTACTGGATGTAATCACGTCTTGGCATGAGAGAGATTTTCGAAAACCCACCGTTTCTGATGGATAGAAATTGCTGTCTGCAATGTATTTACTGAGTCGGTTGAGGATGACTTGTTCAAGTGTTTTACCGAGACAAGAGGTTAGTGATATATAGGCCTGACATTAGAAGTGCTCAATGCTTTGTTTGGCTTTGGGATGAAAATAACCCTGGCATCTTTCCACGAACTAGGGAGGAATCCAGTGGCAAAGCAGTGATTGAGGTACGCCGTCATGGGTGTGACAGAGTTGTCTAGATTGCGGAGTCATTTGTTGGCAATAGGGCTGGGTCCTGCTGCTGACATGGCAGGGCGTACCTCTGCTTCCGTGATAGCGGCGCTTAGTAGCAGCTTGTTGGGTTCACCAGTGTAATTTGGGATGTCATGCTGCTGAGTGGGAGGTAGGTGTTCATCATCATCATCATCATCATCATCATCATCATCATCATCATCATCATCATCATCATCATCATCATCATCAGCCTAGTTACGCCCACTGCAGGGCAAGGGCCTCTCCCATATTTCTCCAACAACCCCGGTCGTGTACTAATTGTGGCCATGCCGTCCCTGCAAACTTCTTAATCTCATCCGCCCACCTAACTTTCTGCCGCCCCCTGCTACGCTTCCCTTCCCTTGGAATCCAGTCCGTAACCCTTAATGACCATCGGTTATCTTCCCTCCTCATTACATGTCCTGCCCATGCCCATTTCTCTTTCTTGATTTCAACTAAGATGTCATTAATTCGCGTTTGTTCCCTCACCCAATCTGCTCTTTTCTTATCCCGTAACGTTACACCTATCATTCTTCTTTCCATAGCTCGTTGCGTCGTCCTCAATTTAAGTAGAACCCTTTTCGTAAGCCTCCAGGTTTCTGTCCCATATGTTAGTACTGGTAACACACAGCTGTTATATACTTTCCTTTTGAGGGATAGTGGCAACCTGCTGTTCATGATTTGAGAATGCCTGCCAAACGCACCCCAGCCCATTCTTATTCTTCTGGTTATTTCAGTCTCATGATCCGGATCCGTGGTCACTACCTGCCCTAAGTAGATGTATTCCCTTACCACTTCCAGTGCCTCGCTGCCTATCGTAAACTGCTGTTCTCTTCCGAGACTGTTAAACATTACTTTAGTTTTCTGCAGATTAATTTTCAGACCCACCCTTCTACTTTGCCTCTCCAGGTCAGTGAGCATACATTGCAATTGGGCTCCTGAGTTACTAAGCAAGGCAATATCATCAGCGAATCGCAAGTTGCTAAGGTATTCTCCATCAACTTTTATCCCCAATTCTTCCCACTCCAGGTCTCGGAATACCTCCTGTAAACATGCTGTGAATAGCATTGGAGAGATCGTATCTCCCTGTCTGACGCCTTTCTTTATTGGGATTTCGTTGCTTTCTTTGTGGAGGACTACGGTGGCTGTGGAGCCGCTATAGATATCTTCCAGTATTTTTACATATGGCTCATCTACACCCTGATTCCGTAATGCCTCCATGACTGCTGAGGTTTCGACTGAATCAAACGCTTTCTCGTAATCAATGAAAGCTATATATAAGGGTTGGTTATATTCTGCACATTTATCTATCATTTGATTGATAGTGTGAATATGGTCTATTGTTGAGTAGCCTTTACGGAATCCTGCCTGGTCCTTTGGTTGACAGAAGTCTAAGGCGTTCCTGATCCTATTTGCGATTACCTTAGTAAATACTTTGTAGGCAACGGACAGTAAGCTGATCGGTCTATAATTTTTCAAGTCTTTGGCGTCCCCTTTCTTATGGATTAGGATTATGTTAGCGTTCTTCCAAGACTCCGGTACACTCGACGTTATGAGGCATTGCGTATACAGGGTGACCAGTTTCTCTAGAACAATCTGACCACCATCCTTCAACAGATCTGCTGTTACCTGATCCTCCCCAGCTGCCTTCCCCCTTTGCATAGCTCCTAAGGCTTTCTTTACTTCTTCTGGAGTTACCTGTGGGATTTCGAATTCCTCTAGGCTATTCTCTCTTCCACTATCGTCGTGGGTGCCACCGGTACTGTATAAATCTCTATAGAACTCCTCAGCCACTTTAACTATCTCATCCATATTAGTAACGATATTGCCGGCTTTGTCTCTTAACGCACACATCTGATTCTTGCCTATTCCTAGTTTCTTCTTCACTGTTTTTAGGCTTCCTCCGTTCCTGAGAGCCTATTCAATTCTATCCATATTATAGTTCCTGATGTCCGCTGTCTTACGCTTGTTGATTAACTTCGAAAGTTCTGCCAGTTCTGTTCTAGCTGTAGGGTTAGAGGCTTTCATGCATTGGCGTTTCTTGATCAGATCTTTCGTCTCCCGCGATAGCTTACTGGTCTCCTGTCTAACGGCGTTACCACCGACTTCTATTGCGCACTCCTTAATGATGCCCATGAGATTGTCGTTCTTTGCTTCAACACTAAGGTCCTCTTCCTGAGTTAAAGCCGAATACCTGTTCTGTAGCTTGATCCGGAATTCCTCTAGTTTCCCTCTTACCGCTAACTCATTGATTGGCTTCTTGTGTACCAGTTTCTTCCGTTCCCTCCTCAAGTCTAGACTAATTCGAGTTCTTACCATCCTATGGTCACTGCAGCGTACCTTGCCGAGCACGTCTACATCTTGTATGATGCCAGGGTTCGCGCAGAGTATGAAGTCTATTTCATTTCTAGTCTCACCATTCGGGCTCCTCCACGTCCACTTTCGGCTAACCCGCTTGCGGAAAAAGGTATTCATTATCCGCATATTATTCTGTTCTGCAAACTCTACTAATAACTCTCCTCTGCTATTCCTAGAGCCTATGCCATATTCCCCCACTGACTTGTCTCAAGCCTGCTTCTTGCCTACCCTGGCATTGAAGTCGTCCATCAGTATAGTGTATTTTGTTTTGACTTTACCCATCGCCGATTCCACGTCTTCATAAAGGCTTTCGACTTCCTGGTCATCATGACTGCATGTAGGGGCATAGACTTGTACCACCTTCAATTTGTACCTCTTATTAAGTTTCACAACAAGACCTGCCACCCCCTCGTTAATGCTATAGAATTCATGTATGTTACCAGCTACTTCCTTATTAATCAGGAATCCGACTCCTAGTTCTCGTCTCTCCGCTAAGCCCCGGTAGCACAGTACGTGACCGCTTTTTAGCACTGTATATGCTTCTTTTGTCCTCCTAACCTCACTGAGCCCTAGTATATCCCATTTACTACCCTCTAATTCCTCCAATAACACTGCTAGACTCGCCTCACTAGATAACGTTCTAACGTTAAACGTTGCCAGGTTCAGATTCCAATGGCGGCCTGTCAGGTGTTCATGGCAGTTTGTTTATGCTGTGGTTTCGGTGTGTGCGCGATGTGGAAGGGTCTAATAAATGTCGCAAGAGTTGCCGTGTGCGCTTGTTGTCGAGGTTGCCATACAAGCTTTCGCATACCCGGCCCCACTGCTGGCAAACCAGTTGTGTGGCGTACTCCTCTATCTGGTATAACTCGGCAATTGTTAGTTCACTGAGCAATTATGAGTTCAAATGTTCACTGAAACACCCGGTATATGTTCGCCTGCGTGTCTACCGGGCGTCTTTTATTTGCATCTTCCAAAGCTCCCTTCTACGAATATGTAACAACGATAACGAGAAGACTGGAGAGCGGCAATTATTCTGCACCACAGATGAAGTCAGAACGCTTTGAAGACCGCTGACGCAGCCGTCTGGGAAGTTCCCTTTCGGTTAATGCGGAGAGCTTTGACTGTTCGGGCATTTGCGTGATCCCCTGAAGTATTCTTGTGGGCGCCGAGTATTCTGTGTCCCTTTATGGTGGGGCCTGCGTTTCCGGAGGTCGAGTTCTGCCTTTTGCTGGCCCCGAGTATTTTATGTCCGTGCATGGTTCGGCCTGTAACCACCGGCGTCGAAGCTTGACTTTTGGTGACAGTGAGTATTCTGCGTCCTTGTACGGTACGACCCGTGACTACCGGAGTCGAGTTTTCTCTTTTGCTAGCACCGAGTATTTTACGCCCCTGTACGGTAAGGTCTGTGACTGTCGGAGTCCATTTGCGTTGTCCGGATTCTACAGACAGTGCATTTGCGACCGCTTCAGTGTAGTTTTCCTTTGCCTCGGATTTGGTGCCGCCAGGCGGCACTGTTGTTGTCCCTACATTGCTGACAATCTTCTCCGTTCCCAAACCTGTGATCATTTTGTCCACAAGGATGTCGGTAGCGTTAGTGTCGTGGCCAGTTATCTCGGCCGGACCTCCGTCTTTAGCTTTCGGTGACGACGTCGTTTCGCCGCCCGCAATAACAGAACCAGCGTGTTCAGAAGTGGTAGCGGCAGTCTTTCGAAAGCGCCATCCTGAGCCGCTGGTCCTTGCTTTCCCTGAAGCAGTCTCTGGCGAAAGGTCAGCCGTTTCCGACTCTGTCCACTCGTCATGCCTAGTGACGTCATCTCCGGCACCTTGATGCGTTGATGGACGCCGTTTCAACATAGAGGCCCTTTCGTCGCTAGAGCTTGTTTCGAAGTTAATGTCACCCGTCGTGCCAGCACTGGTGCTGGTCCTTTTCCGTCTCGGAATATATCTCTTCTGCTCGTATCTCTCTGTTCCAGTGGGCTCTATGACCAAGTCATCGGTCGGCGACGTCTTCCATGTCGTTGACAGTGTGCGCTTCCGTTTCGCCTTGTCGCGCTTCCTCGGTCCTCTGCTTTCAAAACCCGTCGTGTCATCAGCCGCTGCCGTTGCGTGAGGCACGTCGTCATCGTTGCCCTGCGTGTAGACCACTTTTTTACGCTTGGTTGTACGCAGGGTTATCATCATCGCGACGATTTTGCGCTCCTCGTCGTTCGCCAGCGTGCCGCCTGTTGATTTCGGTGGTAAGGAAGCTTGGACGCCTCCGCTCTGATTTTCCTGTGATCCGGCCGCGAGGCCCTCAGCAGCGTTCGAGTCGGCTTCGTCTACGATGACCCCGGTGTGTTGGTGGCTGTCGGACCCTGATGAAAAAAAAAGAACAATACAAGGAACTATGACGACCTGAGAATGTTAGGTTACTAAAGCGTCACGTGACACCATAACTTCGACCTTTATTAGCAGTCTCATTTTTGAGCACTCAAGTTTAACCTGTAAAACAATATTTGTTTATTTTGTTCTTGACAGAATACTACATTTACAAAAAAAATTAGATTCCGGGAATACCTGTTTACACCACGCTTAAAGCAGCGACGGTTGCCCAAAATTTGCAACTATTTATGTAACCTAATGGAAATGCGTTTGCACAGTATTCGCCGTGGATTTTAGTCTCGGTCGCTAACCGAAAATGTTTAGCTTAGGCATTGTCGAGTTGTGTGTGTGTGTGTGTGTGTGTGTGTGTGTGTGTGTGTGTGTGTGTGTGTGTGTGTGTGTGTGTGTGTGTGTGTGTGTGCGTGCGTGCGTGCGTGCGTGCGTGTGTGTGTGTGTGCGTGCGTGCGTGCGTGTGTGTGTGTGCGTGCGTGTGTGTGCGTGTGTGTGTGTGTGTGTGTGTGTGTGTGTGTGTGTGTGTGTGTGTGTGTGTGTGTGTGTGTGTGTGTGTGTGTGTGTGTGTGTGTGTGCGTGTGTGTGTGTGTGTGCGTGCGCGCGCGCGCTCGCGCGCGCGCGGAACTTTCTATTTTCCAAAATTGTGAGTTCCAATGTAACGCGTTCGAAGTTTGCACTAGGACAACCATTTAAACAAATAAATTACAGTAGTTTCATTGCGCCATGTGCCTATATGACACATTCATTGAGTTTTGCAATTTTGTGCTGCGATACCAGAACAGGATGTGCGTGCCACGTCAGTGAAATAATATTTAACTCATAATCATTGTCGGTGTGTTATAGTTAACGGGACATTACAGAGATATACCTTGTTAAGCTAGATTGACACAATAAGCTTTCAGAATACCAACTAGACCAAGGTAGGTGGCGATATCACGCTGAAGTTCCCGTACTAGACCTCATCACGTCACAAATTTTTGAAGCCTCCGTACGGGCTATAGTCATTACTCTATCAATAAAAGAATATTCCATTGTGTTCAAATGTAAGCAAAATGTATGCTGCAAAATTTTTCGAACGTCCCATAATATAGTTGCAGTTTCATTCGAAAGGCGAAGCATTGATTGCGATAGCACATTATTAGACAGCTATTTGCAGTAAGGTTAGTAGTTTTATTAGCTGTATAAACAGCTGTAAACATTCTGTTACAACTAAATTAACGAGCATGGTGCCACGGGCGCACAGGCAGACGAATACCTCTCACTCGATGACCGCAGACACTCGCTGTCAGAACGCTGGTGCGATGAAGAGCGGCAGCAGCAGCGAGCAAATTTCCGTTCGTACTGCCTCTCGCTTCAACGCGAACTATATGCGCGCGAGCACACAGCGCACACGAAGCCATCAGCTGTCTGGAGTCGGCCAGCCAGGGAACCCACCGCGTATTGCCTCCGATATGAGCGCGCTGAGCCGCGCCCCGCGCACTCGCGGCCGGCCCAGAAGCGAAGACGCGCGCAAGCCTCCTCGCTCAACCTCCCCTCCCCCCTTGCGCGCCCGAGGACGCTGCCCCACCCAGCCACCATCCCTCTGGGCTGGGGCTCGCATGCTTTCCCTCGCACCTGCAGCACACTGGGCGCAGCCGCGATGTTATCGTATTTGGATTTTATACGGAACCGCACGGCAACATCACGATGGCGGTAGAAATATGCACGGAGTGTCCATATAATTGCTACCGCAATAAGTGAAATCCCGTTAGAGCGAACCTCACATTAACGATTTTTTCAAATTAACGAACATTTCGAAAATCCCCCTTCAAGTGTCTATTGGTTGAATGTAAAAATCTTTCACTACAACGAATTTCAGAATGCCAAATTTTTCAGAATAACTCACCGAATTTCATCGTCATCGTATCTTAATAACACTTCACAATAACGAATTTCGGGCGTAAGAATCTGCTCGCAACGGCACAAACGACGACAAATGCTCCGTATGTATCACTACCATCATCATCAGTACGCCTGCCTATAAGCGGAGGCAACTCTCTTTGCAAGAAAAAGTGGATATTCTTTCTCAAGCGGCCGCTGGAAAAAAGCAAATTGACATTGCAAAAGTGTGGGGGATTGCACCATTTCTTCAAATAAACGTGCGTTCATTTTCGAATACTCTGTATTTTTTCGTGCTTTTAGACATTAGCGCGTTTGCGGATGTGTTCCCAGCAAAGGTGGCTGACTGCTTTTGTTGCATTTACGATTTTCCGTAAGAATCGTACTTTTATTTAAGGTTACGCTTTTTCAAAATAACGAACAATTTTTAGCGGTCCCTTGAGATTCGTTGTATAGATATTTGACTGTAGAACGAACCAAATATACAAGGAAATAAATATCATATAATATTCGCGTCCGCACTCTGACGTCGTCGGCACTATTTTTCGGCCCTTCCTTTTACCGATTGTAATCAACCCTTTTACCGGCAAAAATGACAGCAGAGTCCTGAAAATATTCTACCCGTCTGAGTAGACATCGCGTCCCATGCCTTTAACGCTTGCGCATTGTTGTGATTTTCGTGATAACGAGTTATATCTAATTACAGATCAGCAAGGCTACCGTAGGACACGCACTAAAATGTCCCTTTTAGGTGTCCGCTGTTTCACTTAGCAATTATTCTAGAAATTTCAGCAAGTCTCATTCTAAGTGTGCAAGAAAGCGCTGGGAGGCTGAGAGCTACTCGTGAAGCGTAGGTATCGTACATGCACAGACTTCGGTTTCTATAGATAACAAATTTCATTGTAACACTGTCATAAATCGTGACTTATACTTGTTTCAACCGAATTATGTATCATTGCGCATGGATCCCATGTTTAAAAATAAGGAAATCTCTTGTAAAACAGGTTCATTCAAGAATTCTGTTTCCCTAGATATATAAGACAGTTGAACCGACCATCTAAAGAAGTTCTAATATGCCCAACGAGCTATTTGCGTCACTCGGTGTGATAATTTTGTATTTAAATAAACGAATGAAACAAATAAATAAATGCAAAGCGTACAATGATGTAATAAAGACATGCATAAATATTTAATTATTTGCTCTCGTACGTTATTAGAAGTGCTAAAACGAAAGAAGCAAGAATAGAAAACAAAAAGAGCTGCCTAATCACTACAACTGCATCTGGTTTCCCGCTCCTGATGGCTCTTTGCTGTAACTACACTATTCTGCACGTTTGAAAGTGCACAATGGATATCTACTGTCCGCGTGTTTTCTGCATTACGCAAATAGGCATTTCCATAACTAAATTTAACCTATGCGTACATGGACACAGCGATCGCTAAAACTCACATGTGGCTATTCCAATTATCACTCCCACGTATAACGCGACAACGACAGCCGAAGTTCCAAGCGCAGCCGCACAGCATTTCGTCAAAGTCCTGCGAAAATTGACAGAGAACCAAGGGGGGGGGGGGGGGGGGTGCACCATGTGCAACTGCCATATATGAACTTAATGAAGATCAGCCTCTTAACAATGAATTAGCAACAAAAAAAATGCCACGAGACTCTTACGTTTTCGCTGAGCGATAACAAGAAGACAGGAAGACAAAGAAGAAAATAGCATCGAGTTTCAAGACTCAAGTATTACGAGCACCAAAGCAGCTAGCGTGGGTTGTTACTATATGCATATACTTACGACTCCCAGTTGTCAGTTCAAGTGTCTCTGAAAAGCGGGCGAGCTTTTTTCATGCGGCTCGCGTTTCATGCTTGCTTGTCTATTTCTGTATAACATATCGGTACTTGTGCGAGTCGTTTATAACTGCAATTGGTATTGTCAATTTGTGCAGTTATTTCATAACAACGTGTATGACTCATTGCCCACTTCTGCTAAAAGCTTTATGTTAAACTAGCATGCAGTCACCTGGTAAATAAATAAACAAATAAATAAATAAATAAATAAATAAATAAATAAATAAATAAATAAATAAATAAATAAATAAATAAATAAATAAATAAATGCGCCTGGGAATGTTCTCTGCAACAATTCTATTTCAAGCAAGCCGCGAAGTATAATAAATTATTTTTTGACCTGCGGCAGTCAACACAGAGATCTTCTATGTGAGAAGCAAGCCTATTAGTGAGTCTGCCTTTTTAATTGCTAACACAACGGTGCCATCGAAGATCTCGAGATCAAATATCACATACACAAATAGTTATCGAGTTCGTTTTTGTTGTTTACAGTGCGTGCGTGCGTACACGCATTTAGGCAAGCTTCCTGTTTCATACAGCCAAACTATCGCGCTGTTATACGGACAACTTCTCTTCGCACATTCGTTCAACGACTGCTCAGCGCTCACCAACGTACGTCGTCTGTGTGTTTCGCAGCGGCTCTTCATCTGAAACGATAAGTGGGTGAATTGATTTAATTAGGATTGCGGCAGCGGAAACAAATCTTGTAGCATGCTGCACAGATAGGTGCTACCAAATTACAAGTGCGTTGGACGTTCGAGAAAACTAGCGACGTGCTAATGGGACAACGAATACTGGCCAGGAACGGAAAAGAAAGAAGAAAACGAATAAGTAAATCGCAATACGGCAGATCACGCTGAAAATAGTATAATAAAACAAAGGTATAACGTATACGTTTTTGATATAGTCAAAAATTCCAAAAATAACCTGTGGCCAGTCGTTAATCACCAGCTGTATAGAAGCTGGCGTGATAAACATATCTGCAGAATAATGAGCGAAGACTCTATGAAAGCGCACATTTCGCATAGTAATGTTCTATATACATGTATACCTGTACAATGTCATGCGTCGCTTGCCGCTGTGTGTTTCGATCCTGACAGCACTGGCCCGCGGCTGCCAGTCGGCGCGTTGGTTTCTGTCTCAAGTTCTTTGCTTCAGCGCGTCGCGAAATGAAAATACGCATAAAGCTGCGCTCAAATTCTGTATTAGGAAGTATCGTAATCATCGAACATTTTTTGTTAATTTCTTATGGGAAAGTCAGAATTTAGACCATAACAAAGTAATGTCATAGCACGGAGTTTGAAAAAATCCTGAAGGTATCACGCACTTAACGCGAAAACAATCCAAACAATGCACTGTAATCTCCATGCAAGAGGAACGCATTTGCTCAAAACCAAGGAAGAGGAAGCGCCGACAATTCATATCGCGTGCGTTGAGTACAAGAATGACTGATGTCTATAGATAAAAGAAACAAATGTCGCTCCGCGGGCATTGTTTGATTGATTGGTTCAACAGATATTCAAATACGCATTATTTTTATTCTTTCCTCTTTTTTTATATGTTACACATGTTCAGAGTTAGTGCTCTACGAAATGTGGTTTGTTTCCTGTTCAGAATTAGGAACAATCGCATTTCCCACACAAATATTATAGTGCAAGTCTCGTTTTTATTACTAATACTTTTTTATGTTTGACAGGCACACATTCTTGTCAGGTAAGATAGCCACCATCAAAAAAAGAAAAAAAGAAGAACTACCAACGTAAGCCCCGAGGCCAGCCCCACGCAATACAATAAGGTTGATGCAACTGATGAAGTTTTACCAACGACAAGAGCACATCAGCGCTATATGTTACTGATGCGGGACAATAGCCGTGTTGCCGTGCTTGCCGACACAGCTCTGCGTCAGCAACAGTGCGCTGAACCCTCTCAAAGAAAAAAACAAAACATACGCTGGCATTTTTTGGTCACAGTATATTTCGCGACCTATAGACGCAGTGTGAGAGGTTTTTTACGTAATTACTTGAAAAAGCAATACAAGAACGCCAACGTATTTTGAGAGAATACGCACCTGATATAGTCTGCATGGCGACGCCCAAGCTTCTTCCTTGCTTCTTCCTTCTCTTCTTCTGCTAGTGAAGCTGATGATGACCATAAAGTAACTGGCACCTACCTGAATGCTGCCAACACTAGAAAAATTTCCCTAGAAATAGGGAGTTTAGGCCTTGTTTAGTGAGGTAGGGGAAATTTGTCAAGATATAACGAACTTTTGCACTGAGGCATTGAAACTGTGGAAAGACTGACGTGGCGGCAAGATTGTATTTCAGTCAGCACACATCACCTTGGCATCAGCATGCGAAGTATAACTTTGATCGCACTGCCAGTGCAGTGAACGCATCTCGCCAAGTAAAAGGCAGGCTGCAGATGCCCTGAAGTTTGTAAGGATCAGCACTACTACTGAGATTTCCCTGTTCATACCTCTAGCTGTGCTGTCGATGTCTCTGTACACAATCTGACTGAAATATTTACCTAGCTGCAGGTAACCAGCAAAACAAATGTAAGCTGCAACAACAAACAAGGCAGCATAGGCGAACCTGGGCGTTAGCGGGCACATGTACCTATCGCCGGGCGCGACAATGCAGTCTTAGCGTTGAACACCCGACTACGCACAAGTGTACTAAAATTTTCCCATGACCGCCCATAGGCAGAGCAAGCTTGGGCAGGGTTGCCATGTGTTTGGGCGAGTGTGGCCATAGAGTAAATATACAAATTGCCCCCGTATCTGTGTGCTTCACCGCAAATGACGTGCAATCACGTAAGTGTTGTGGCGCTACGTTAGTACAGGGCGCCCCCAAAAAGGACTATTCACATATTTTAGACTGGTGTCATGAAGTGGCACACATTTCTGACACTGTTATATTCTGCAAGGGAGGCACGGTGCCCAATTTCCTTACAATTCAAATAAAATTCCCTGTAATCTTGACACTTCGCTTTATCTAAAAAACAAATTTGGACAACAACAAAGTATAAACCTGCTCACATCTTCTGTGAATATACTAAGCAGGAATCATATTTAGTAGCATAAGAACTTGCACTCGGCATCATTTCAGCTTGGAGTCAATGACTTCATTAGAGAAATAAATTTAAACTATAACGTTTGTAGTCTATTTTCATAATACAAAACAAAAATTATCTTTACAGAATCCATACTGACAAACTGACTACCACAGTTTTCATAAATCTAGGGAATTCTAGGGTTTATCTTTATCCATAATAGGGGAAAACTGACTTCGGAAGTTGGAAGCACTGATGTCCACTAAGGAGGATTGGCAAGGAATCGGGCAGATTTTAGATACGTGTTAAGTGAATAAATACAAAAGTGTATCATTTTGACGAATTAGATACAGTGAGTACAGTACAAGCCAATTTAGAAAAACACTAATTCTGGTAGTGCACACGAAAAGAAATATATATATTAATAAAAAGGACAATGACCGAAGAATGAAATTATTAATTCAGGCCACTAAGGCACCGCTGCAGTCCTCGATATCTAACGCCACACCTCGAATGCCTAGCAACGAGTCGAAGACGCCTTCAACATTTGTAGATCAGTCGACCGACACTACTCCACTAGTCTAGCCAGGTGAGGATGAGCTCTCTTATTCAGACACCATTAGTGTCACAGATATGGTACTTGACACTCGTGCTCCCAAACGCATGGGAGCCCCGATTTCTACGATTATGACAAAAAAAAATCAGCCGTCTCCAACGATAAAAGAAAGTATTCGAAAGGCGGCAGTTTCCGCTGCAGTGCGATCAACACCATTGGACAGTTGACAGTACTGCAGTGGAACTGTCGCTCTATATTCCCAGATTTAACAGATTTATCTTGCCTATCTAATGAACTTATCCCAGATGTCATACATGTTCAAAAAACTTGGCTTTCACTAGAGAAACATTTTCATTTGAAAGGTTTTGGCCTTTCCGATTAGATCGACACTCGCGAGGTGGAGGATTACTGATACTGGTTTCCAGTAAAATTTGTCACAAGGCATAAATTTCTTTTCAAATCATGGACTCCCATTGCGAAATTTTGGCAATAGATTTATGTCTCCCAGGTTTTCACTCATTTTTAATTATAAATTATTTCCCCGCCGGCGTGCAATGTACGCGTGAACTTGATAGGGCTGTGGCTGCCTGTAGAAAAGAAATTTTGTTCGCAGGGGATTTTAATTCGCATAACGTGTAGTGGGGGCTAAAAACAGATTTCTGTGGTAAGCGACTATGGGAGTGGACTATTGATAGTCACCTTTCATGTCAGAACACAGGACAAGTAACGTTTGCTAGAGGTCACTTTCGTTCGGCGTTAGATTTAACATTTTGTATAGCGCCCATCAATGTTTCGCCGTGGTTAGTGGTTGACTCAGCAACCAACAGTGATAATCTTCCTGTGTCATTCGAAATAATTTGTCCAATAACATCTTTAGAATACCAGGCATGCACATTTGTGAACCACAATAAATTTAAGACTTCCATGCGTTCAGCCGTTTTGAAACTTGCCAATGCCAATGATAAGGAAATCGCTTCAACCATTTGCTCATTTCCATAGGGTTCCCGGGAGCAAGCTGTATTTGTCATCCCTTCGGCTAAAGGCACCGCTTGTCGTTGGTGGAATGAGTGTACGCGAGACTATAGACAAAGAAAAGCCACTTGGAAGATGCTACAGCATAATCAGTGCCCAACAAATTGGAGAAATTAACAGTTGCACGCTGGTGTATTTAAGCGTACTGTTAATCTAGCCAAAGATGGATATGGTATTAGGCATTACGATTATCTATCACATTAAAAAATTAAGCATGCTTTATTCGCATTTCTTCGTGCTAAGAAGGTGCTAGCAACGCACTTAGCATTGACTCGATCGTTTTGACCCCGCAAGAATTGAACGCCTCCCTAGAAGAGATTGCCAAAGACTGATAAAATGTATTGACGGCCCGGCTGCCGGCTATTCATATTACGTTAGACACTTCGGATGAGTTCACTCCAGTTTCCCTATCTGAGCTAAATGTGACTACGCTATGCCTGCCGAATACAGCCCCTGGCCCTGACGGAGTCACAAATGCAATGTTAAAAATATTGTTACAGGAATCGCCTAACGTTCTTTTAGATCTAAATTATTCAATTAAAAATGCTTGCATTCTGTTGCAATGGAAGCTTGCCAAATTTATTAATTTGCTTAAGTAACAAAGGGGAGGGTATGTACTGGAGACCATTAGGCCCATTGCGCTTACGTCAAACGTAGTAAAATTAATTGAGCGGCTTCTTCACCTTCGTATCCCGAAATTTTTTCATGATGATTCCATTCTTAGTCACTGTCAGATCGATTATAGGGCCGGCTGCTCCATCTGGCATGCCCACGTCGACTTGGAAAGCCGAATACAACTCGCTCGATGTCATAAGCAATACGCTGCCTTAGTGACGCTCGATATCACTGAAGCATACGATACCGTAGAGCAAACTATACTGATAAATCAGTTAACATCCTGTGGTGTTCCTGGTTATATAGTAGCGTCGATTCACTCGTTTTTAGGTGAAAGAGAATTATATTGCTACAAAAGTGGCTTTTCTTCTTATAGGTACAAACAAACGAGAGGCTCAGTCCTTTCCCCGGTGCTTTTTAATATTCTCATGAGCACACTACCTTGTCATCAAGAAGTAACTACTCATGCCTATGCAGACGATATTGCGTTTTTCGCATCTGCAAACGACATCCACACGGTATAACAACGACTGCAAACTTACATTTGCTCTCTCGAGAAGTGGTTAGATGTTAATCTGTTTTTACTCAATGCCAGCAAATGTGCTATTCTCGTTTTTCCGACACATGACACAGTGCACATCTCATTGTCTTGCCACTCTCAAGGCATAGGTAGAGTCTGTTAAATACTTTTGAATTATTTAATACGCCTCTCTCAACTGGCGCCCACACATTTTGATCATGTGACTGTAAAATGTACCTGTGCAATTGGCACATTGCCTAGGCTTAGCAATCGTCGAATAGGATTGAGAAGAGATACACTTTTAATGATATATCGTATGTACGTTCGCTCTGTATTTGAATTTGTTTGCGCGCTCTTCTCTGGAGCTCCAGCGTACAAGTCCCGTCCTCGAATACTCTTAAAAAGAGAAGCATTACGTTTGTGTTCAGGTCTTCCTAAATTTGTTACAAATTCTGTTCTTTATCTAGAATTCAGTTTTCCTCTTCTTTCGCATAGCTTCCGGCGTTTGACATTGCAGACGCTCTTGGGAATTTATGAATCACCGCTGCGACATTCATAAACAATTTCTATTTCACAGCCTGTGCTATATTTTGGTGTCAAGTGGCCGCGATTACATACTCCGCAAATTAAGTTCATGCAATAGTTACTTGACTCTTTGGACGTGCGCATATGCGATATACCTCCGATTCCCGACAGAGCTGTTACCACGAATACTCAATTCAATGAAAATTTTTTTCTAATAACGCAAAAAACTTCCACATCGTATTCTAGACAGTATATTACAAGATCATCTGCAGAACCTTCAAACAAGCATCGTAATTGCGACAGATGCTTCGCAATGTGAAGAAAAGTCAGGTGTAGGAATATTTTCCTTGATTCTTGATAGGACATTTTCTATTCGGCTGCCAGATTGTATACCGACCTTTTTTGTCGAATTCATGGCAGTCGTGCTGGCATTACGCAAATTAGGACCATGAATAACGTCAGCCGTGATAACCTGATTCATTATCACTGAGCTCATCCCTTACTGCTTCTCGTGATTCTCGCGTAATGAGGACGTTTCATTCATGGTAGCTGGGTACTTGAGAAGCGCGCGTTTAATTTGGGTGTCTTGCCATAAAGGTCTAATTATAAATGAAATTGCAGATTATCTAGCCAAGACATCGATAAGTGACCCGATTCTCCCTTATACTCCTCCTTTTGACTGTTCATGTCACTGCTGCTAGATTTCGCAGGATGTCATTATGCAGGCAGTATATTAGGCTCCGCAATTACCAACTCTTCGGATTAACGACATTTTCTATACTCTTGGCACAGGTATTTTTTCCAAACACGAAAAATTGAAGTGCCCATCATGAGGCTGCGCTGCCGTATACCTACGTTGAACTTCTATCTACACAGGTCTGGTCTGGTCCCCTCACCATTGCGCTCATTCTGTTGCGAAACAGAGACAACAGATGATTTCTTGTTGTCTTGCAGGCGTTTTTACGTTACAAGAAAACGATTACTAGAAATCCTGCTCCGCAATATTGGCCTGAATGTGTTGGTGCCTGTGATCCTATCTTTTGGAACCTCCTTTATTGGGCTCAGTCACAGAAATGTTTGCTTGGCAATCCAAAGTTTCCTAATTGAAACCAATCGATCACCATGTTAGACTGATAGTCCCCCCTCCCCATCATAGCTTTCTTTTATTTATTTATTTAAGTAATTTAAGACACAATTAAAACTACATAAATAATTATTTAAATGCACGGTTTTCTTCTCATTGATTCTTTCCACTCAGAAAAATTTCACTTCTTCAGCTACAACGTTCAAATTGTTAATTCCGTTGTTTTTATATATCTAATTTAACCACACGATTCATGGCCAATCCCCCACTGTATGTACCCCAGCCACTCAGGAGAACAACAGCAGCAACAGTTATTGCGTTTAGCAATCATATCGATTAGACTCATAAATGAAGATATCGATGGCGATGCATACATCCCTCTGTGAATGTCCGATCAAATTTTATTATTTATCGGGTTTGGACATATAGAAACAATCACAGATGCCAGGAATAGAGCTAGCTGGCAACTGCCACCAGGAGGGGCAGAACGCCTGCCGACTCTAGAAGAGAAAAGGTACATAAAAATCGTCAAAAGAAGAACGGGACAACTATTAAAAGGTAGAAGTCATTTTTTTTTAATGGAGCAGGAGGGTAGAGAACAACACAATAATGAAAAATTCATGCGCGTCACACAATTATCGGGCGGCACTTAACGACAAGCAAATGGTCCACAAAGTGACATAAAACTGGAGCAACATGGTAAGCTATAATCGCCTAGCATTTTTCTCCAAGCATAGAACCTCGAAGGACAGCAGCACCGGAAAGTTGAATGGCAGGCCGGGCTGTCCCATTGTAATGTGCTATGTCCTTTTCCTCAGGGAGGAAAAACGCCGGAAGTCCACTAGACAATGCTCAATTGTTTCTAATTCGTTGCAGAAATTGCACAAAAGAGAAATCTCCAAACCAGATCGGCATATGTCTAAATTTAGGTGCGGTAAGCTTGCTTGCTTGCTTGCTTCCTGTATTATGGCGCGTACCCACTACGGGGAATTGGCCAAGAAGTCGGCGGTTATACAGGTGGGGGGAGAGAAAACTTGATAGAAGTCAGGGTAAAGTTGAACTTGTACAGGCACTTCAAGTGGATAAACTAAAGTTAGAGCCATATTCTTTCCTTAAAGAGAAACCTGTGCTTTATGAAATGATACCAAATTTGAAGGTAATAAACTCTAATGAATTCAAATTTGTGAAATATTGAATTACGAACTCTAACGTTTAAGTAGTTATTTTTCGTTCTTTTAAAAGTAGGACAAAATGCGTGGGACAGAAAGAAGCCCTGCCTCGGTACACTCCGCCCCCCCCCTCCTATATGCATACCTGATTTGACTTATGACTATGAATGAATGATTCAAATGTGCTATGGAAGATTGTCCATGTTGTATTGTATGTGACATTAGGACACTACAAAAAACAATGTAAATAAAGATTGGGCAGAAAATTTGAAGGAAAATTGAAAATAAAATTAACACTGAGTGTAACAAGAAATGCTTCCTGAAACAAACATGGGGAAACTTCTAAATGGCAGGAACATCCTTATGGCAGTGTGGAAAAAGTACTCATTGAGAAAAATAAAAGGACGCGTGTTTGCAGCTTCTCCTTGCTTGCGCAAATTGGGCGGGTCCTCGCACTTCGTTGCATAGTTCGCATAACTAAGCGGGAGGATGCGATGCGAATCCCTGCTTAGGCCGCCCGGACGTCAAGGCCGAGCGTCTGAGAAAAACTGTCGTCGAACCATCGTTGCAACGTGCTTTATTTATATTAACTGTAAAACCATTGTGGGGAATGTCATCGTCTGCATTACACATAAGCACCCCGCAAACAAAAATATTTGTGTGTCGCGTCTGTATACCCTAGAGCGTTTCAAATATTGGCGTGTTGTTTTAGATTTATTAGTAATGGCCGTGCCCGGTGGCACGTCTTTGTACGCGTCTCCCTACAATTCATTCAATGGAGGCTGGACAAGGGTCGTTGACCCCTTGTTCGGGAACCAACGGACCATAAGCTTTGGAGACCGGTCTGCCTATTCAGGCGCGGAGGGAGGTGCCCCAGATGCGGCCATCATTTAAAGAAGGAACAAAACGTATTGATCTATCGAGAGGCGATTCGACGAGAAACAGTTCAATAAATGTCATTTACGAATTCACCAGCGATAATCCAAACAATCCGCTCTGCATAGCCCTTGCGAGAACACATTTCTTCTTTTACGTGTCTAAAGGCTGAGCACGGTTGACGTATTATTGATGACGTAAATGTGATGGCGAAATGAGAGAAGTATGCCTGAGTGGAGAAAACCTTGTCCCCGTGCAAACATCCCAAGACATCTTGCTGTTCGTCGTGTACCGACCAAAGTGGTACACGTCCACCCCCGCGGAAATGGCGCCGTATGCACACTGCAGTATTTTTTGCGCAAGCTGAGACACACAATAAATAGAAAAGGTCAGTGACGTGCCTTGTACCAAATTCGTCTGTCGTATAAAAGAAAAGTAATAAATAGAAAGCAAGTGGGACCATTTCTCGCTTCCGTCACGTGCTCATATGAAAACGGCATAAGAAGCTAAGGACAGTAAGATTTGCATTGAGGTAACAGGGTCAATTACTCGGAGTGCCGTGCGACATCTGATTGATGTATGTCATTTCAAGAAGAACGAACAACATATTTCTGCTGACGACCACTATGCGTGTCTATCAAGGAAGGAAGATCAAATGAACATGCTTATACGAGAGCCGAAGCAAAAATGGCACTTTTGCCATTACGTACCGGAGTCCGCAAGGATCCCATTACGCTCGACCGTTCGTAGGTTTATGTTCATGAGGATGCACATGGACACGTGCCCCAGCAGGAACAGCGAAAGTCATTTAGGTCATAGCGTTGCGAAACACAAAAAGCCGAGGATTTAGCTCCCTTCGTGGCAGTTCAGTGATAGGACTTCCAACTCGGACTGCTTTCAGTTAAAGCGGTAAGCGTTTTGATGGGGGCGTCAGACCTATAGGGTATTGATTTCTAACTTAACAGTTGAGATTATGTGATTATGAGTTAAGATTATTTATCCACTCAAGACAACTCGGCAACATCCATGAATACATTAACGCTTGTAGGACGAAGATACGATGGATCGCGCTGACGACGTTTAGGTTTTGCTTTCTATAAGCAAGTAATCGTAATCTGGGTTTATTGTGTATACTCGATTGCCGGTAATGGAAAACCAAGAGAGTACGCAGTTTTACTATTTTTTATATGTGTGGTTAAATTGTTGATGGTGAGAATATAGTAGTGATGCTTTTATTTTACTCACTGCTCTTTCATAAATTCGTACCAAGTTACTGGCCGCCGTGGGTTCACTGTTTTCACTTCTGTCTCTCTCTCTCTTCATTTTATGTTTGGGTGAACGAGGCTAGTCGCATGCCTTAGGCGAAATTCAATGAGGCGCATAAATGCTAAGCAATCAAACGCTCGGACCAAAAAACACTGACGAACTCTAAATTTAGCCGGGTCCGGACCGGCTCCAAATATTCCCGAGCTAGAGAGGCACTTGGCATAAAACTACGCCTATCTTCTGTCATTCAGGGCTGAAACGTTCAACTATAAAGCAAGTTTCTTTTTAAAAAAAAAAAAACAATGTCGCTTTCTCATTTCTCACAGTGTCGCACTTCGTTATGATCTCTTGCCGCAGATGAACACCACTCAAGAGGTGTTGAAAGTTTCCTTCATACCAGTGAGTCAAGCAGTTTTCACAAGTGCATATAATCTCGCAAGAAACTATTTGCCCGCCTGCGCAGCATGTTGCGCTGTTTTGAACATGAGCGAGCAGTAAATGTACATCTACACTTCGTGTTCAGAACGTTGTATTGCTCTTGTCTTCATTCTTCCATTGTCCACGATTTCATTGTGAGCTAACAGAACCGGCACACAAGCACTAAATATTCAAGCTCCGCACCACAGATATATTACACTGAGTTATGAAACGCAAACTTTGCCTTTGGTTATCCTCGACATAATTCGTCAACCGCCAAGGTGACTCACTGGCTATAGTGTTTTTTTTTCCCTAGCGATATGGCGAAATAAAGAAAGAAGAAAATGTCCGTGCGCTTATATCCACTCGCAATCAAAAATAACCAGAGTCATACACTATGGCGTCTTTCATAGCTAATAATTGAGCCATTAAAGTGCCATCAGTCAATAAAACTAACCAAGCTCATTTGTTAAAGAAAGCTAGCGGCACCCACCTATGCACTTGTACCACAACCCTGACTTATGCTACGGTGCATTACGATATTATATCGAACATGGCTTAAGGAAATAAGTCTCGCATGCAGCCACCCAAACGTCAGCGCTCACTCTTCGTAGTGAGCAGAAAACAGACGCGTGCGCAGTGTATTGACGCCAAGTGAGGGCGGCCCTAACGCAGTGGCCTCCGTACTTGACCGTCGCTTACCGCGGTGGCAAGCTGGCAGTGGGCGGGCCCATGGGTCAAGTACTGGACGCCCTCACCACCAGCCTGAACATGACGTGAGTTCAGTTACTTCCGTTCCTCTGTCTTGCTTTTGATTTTCCCGAAGTAAACTTCATATAAAAGTCAAGAAGGACGCGGCCTTGACTTATAATTGAAAGCACTTCATTCAAGGCTGGAAGTACTGCTCAGGTATGCTGTGTGTGCAAAATACTGAAACTCAGTGCACTTGTTTGTAATATTGTCAGTATTGGGGACTCAATCCCATCGCTCGTGGTCCGTTGTCAAGATTGGAGTCCGGTATGAATTAGAAGGTAGCTGGCCCATGCCGTCGTCCAACTTATCCACGCTGAGGACGTTGATGAAGGGAAGGACTGCTTCTCATCGAGAACGAGGAATATGGGTTTATTTACAGTATTTATATCAGTCTAACATGACTGTTTGAGAAAAGTACATCAGTCTGACATGACTGCTTGAGAGAGAGTCTCAGTCCAACATGACTGCTTAAGAAAAG